>NW_024581031.1:783869-1079293 GCF_017639235.1 Corvus kubaryi
GGGGGGTGGAGTAAGGCAGGGAAAGAGAAAACAACCAATGGGGTACAAGCAGAGGGGAGGATACAATTTTTCAGAACAAATGGGGAAAACAGGGAGGCAGGAGTCATAACAGGGAACCAATTAATAACTACAAAAGGGAGAACTTTCTGGAACAGGGGGAGGTAATTTAGGATTGGGAGCCACCCAGGGGGAGGTAACCTAGACCTCAGTGATCTCTTCTGGTGACTGACATTTGATGGTTTCAGCCCGAGAGCAGGCTGACCCACCCCAACAGGGGACCACTGTAAAAACAGTCAGAACTCCCGGGGATAAGGTTCACAAGTCATAATAAATCTGTTGGGTTTCTGTGGAGTTGTAGAGCTGATGAAAATTCACGTATCATATTGGACAAAGGTAGGTGTGCCAGTCTCGCTTTTTTGTCATGGACCTTGGAGAAGTTTGAAATGTCACTTTTTCCCCTTTTTCCAAATGATTTTTTTAAAACAGCTTTGATGAGCCTGTTGGGGGTGGGAATTATGTATTTTGATATTTTCAAAATACTAATGTGTTGCAAAACAGCTGGTACAATTCTACGTAGTGAGCTATGCTTTCTTCCCAAGGTGTGTTTCCCTCCTTGGTACTACATAACCCACTTCCAATCTGGACAAACTCATTGCCACTAATATATCCAGACCTGCATGTCCTTTGCATGTAATCCATTGGATGTATCTAATGTATAACTCAGAGGGATGCTGGAGCTGTCTGATGGCATCAACATTTCTCCAGAGAGAGCCACTCACAAAGAAGGACAGGGATAGACAGTTGTGGGAGACAGGAAGGTGCTTCGCCATGTTTTGTTAAATTATTTTAAAATAAAATGCTTTACTTCTTTTAAAATCAAATGCTTTAATTATTTTTGTAGGCATTTCAGATCAATAGAAAGAAGATAAAATATCATGGTTTGGGTTATCTCATAGATCTTAGAGTGTTCATTTTCTGCCAGAAGACTTGACTGATCGAGAAGTCATCAATGGCTTTGCTATAATCCATATTCTCCTAAGGGAGAATCTGGATTTGAGTCAATTATCCCATAGGTGCATTGCACTGAGAGTTTTAGTTTGTATTTAGCCAAATCTTTTGATCTTCTCAGGCTATGGCTTTCAGTGAAGTGATTGTATTGGTAAAAGAATACAAAATTTACTTACCACAGGTGTTTGTATATCCTTGTTCAAGCAGCCCTGATAATTTACTGAACAAAATCCTTGATAGAATATTTTATAGGGTTTAAAGCATCATATCAATAATGAACAGCCTCCGCAACATGTATTTAAGTTCCAATGAAACAACCCAAAAAGTATTAATTATTAAATTATAAAGCTGTGTTTTCACAGTTTTAATCTGTTTGCCTTTGGTTTTAGATAAAGACTCCCTGCTGGTTTGGGGTTGTTCTGTTCTGCTTGAGATAATCATCAAAAAATGGCTAATTCAATACAATGATCAATTCAGTTGCAGATTAGTGTAGCATTTAGCAGTAAAAATAAACTTCCCAAAACTGTACATACCCAAAGAAGTGTTTCATTCTAATACAAATTACGCTGGATGTTTTACAAATTTGCAAGGCTTGTTTGCAGTCTCGTGGTCAAACTGAGATAATGAGATCTAAACACAGGATTTGGGCTTAGGCACAAATAACGAAGTGTCTCTAAAGGCTTTAGGCTGCCTTACTTTAACGTATGCAGCTCTTAAATATTGCAACTTCAATTCCTGATAAACGGGATTTTTAAAGTATGAAAAGACCTTATCATGAAAGAAAGAACACTCTGTTTATTGTTCCAGGTAAAGTCTTTTGGAGGTGATTACTCTCTCATGAAAACATTGTGTTCATTACTTTTGTGGCACAGGCATCTGTCACTCAAACAGATGTCACCCCATAAACCTGAAAGTACAACTTTTTTTTCCTATTTTCTGTGGATAAGTGAAGCCTTCAGGTTGATATACTCAGTGACATTTGTTTAAGTGACAGATGTTCACGTCTAGTAGTCCTCAATGGGGAGGTGACCTTGTTGTCTTAGTGGGAGTTCTGTGTCAAGTACTGTAATTATTTGTATGCAGAGAATATGAACCTTTATGGAGGATGAAATTCCTAAGGATGTTTTTACACTCCAGCCTGCTGTGTGTGTAATGGAGAGGCTTGAAATTAGACAGTAAGGTTTCAGCATTTGGTTCTAACCTCCCCTAAATAGAACAAGATTAACTCAATGAACTCTGTAGATGTAAAAAAACACAGAACACCAGTGTTGAAGAGAATGAGTGATATAAGAACAGGCCCAAGACTCAAATTTTTGCACTTGTTCCTTTCTCCTGAATGGTCTAAATGTTATGATCAATCCAGTGTGGAGCATTCATTTGCTGAGGAATGTAAATAGCTGCATGTACAGAGCTGCAGGCAGAAGGCTTTTGGTCTGAAGAAATGGAATCTCCAAACATTTCTGGTCAGTTTTAACTCCTAGTGCCTGGTTCTGTCCTCACCAGGCAGATGTTTAAGCATTGTTTTCACAGAGCATTGTCCAGGAAAGGTGATGGGAGCTTTTTCAGCATGCTGGATTCTGCTTGAATTAGCTTTTGGATGGGTGCATTTACTCAGGGAAAAATAACAGTTCAGATAGTTCTGTCTCCACTGCTGTTGTCTTTGGTAATCATATTACTTTCTGTGCATACATTCTGAATTTAATGTTTGTTATTTGTCATTAAGATATGCTGAGTCTCCAAAATTTCCTCTTTGGACCGGCAATCTCTACCTAGCCTTTCCTCTTGGGGCATGACTCATCCTCATTCAGTTTCCCCGTGATTTATTTCTGCCTCCCCTCAGCCCCTTTATTTTCTAGCTGTTTTTAAACCAGTACCCAAAAAGTTCTGTGACAAACAGTTTAGAACATACCTGCCTACGGTCTCAAAACTGCCACCTCAGGCTTCCAACTTGATTTCATGCTTACTAATTTTTCACAGTGGAAGAGACTAAACGTTCACTTCCTTTTCACCTTGTCTATGTCATTTGATAACATGCAAATCCTAAAGAAGATCCCCACATATATTCAGGATTACTGAGGTGGGTTTTTAAGTGAAAATTCAGAGACGGTGCCTTGAACACCTTGATCTTTATATATGAACTTCTTGCAGCTGTTATTCCCAAGAGTCTCTGTGAAGTAGTACAAAAGACTAAACCTTCTGGTTTACGTTTGGCAACGACATTTGGTTTGTTGGCTTTTATTTTAAAAGTGAATTCTTAGTTCCATCAGGAGTTTTACAGATGAGTTGGCAGTGCCGTACTGGGGTCAATATACCTCTGGCATGTTCCTTGTGTACAGCATGGATCTTTGTCTCTTCCTTCCAGGGATTACATTGTGTTAGGGAGAATCCTGGGTTTGGTGATAGGCTGGGTGAGTGACTGCAGCAAGAATTCAGTGACTGCAGGATAGGTACCTAAGCATAAAAGCAAACAGAATTTTTAATTAAAAAAGGTCAACAAACATCTCTGTAGGAATATGCTGGTATTTACTACATGAATGTGTACAAAAATGTGGTAGTCATGACTGCCGTAAGAAGATTACACTTCCAAGAGGTAAAAAATGAAAATCAATGTTTAAGCATCTGTGTTTGGGTCCTCAAATCAGCAGTGGCTTTTTTTTTGTTTGTTTGTTTGGTGTTTTGCTTATTTATTTGTGGGGCTTTTTTTCTGTGTTTTTGGTTTTTATGCTGCTGGACTTAATATTTCTGTGCTTTAATTTCTCGTCAGCCAACTGGGATTAACAGAACACCTCTGAGGAATGAAGTGAAGGTTAATATATTAGCATTAAGCACTACAGAAAAGCTATTGAGAAAACTAATAACACACTCTTCAACTCTCAATTTGCATTGTGTGCAGTTCCAGGTTTGGTTTGCTTGCCTTTTTGCTGCAGCTCACTTGAAGTCTGGGTTACAAGTCTCAGGCTGTTTGTACATAAAGATTTTGCCTGCAAAAAGTTTTGTTGACTTAACAAGTCAGTTTTCTTAAGCGAAATTTTAGCCAGTTGTTTTTATAAACAATTTATAGGCCCCAACATAGTTTGTGGTGTTGCTGTAATCATGTGGGAGTTGACCGCAGAGTCCAACTGAGCTCTTGTATATGTATTTTTCACACTGATTCTTCTATTTAGCTTATCAAAATTAATTTAGTATAGTGTGTTCTCATAATGTATGTTTTCATTAAGTGCTTGTTTGTAGATTACACTGAGGAGCTTCCTAAACAGACAAATAAACCCCCAAACATCCTTTCTTTGGTAACAAGACTGTGTCTCAGAAATGTTTATTTGCTTGGGGACGCAAAGTTTCTTCTGGTACTCTTGAGGAATTTGCCCCACTCTCCAAGGATAAACCATTAAGAACAATTAGACAACTAAAAGTAAACCCAAGTATCTGTATATTTACTAGGGATGCTTATGAAGTTTCGCCGTGTAAGATTCCTTGCAGTTTTTTAACATTTAATTGAAAGTAAGTGAACCTTTTGTTGTGAGAACCAAAATTATTAAAGCTAGTCTGAAAATGGGCCGTTGGCACAACAGATTTTGAAGATACAGATTTTTGATTGCTCCAGTATTTTCTTAAGGTATGTTTTCAGTGCAATACTTGACAAAAATAAAGCATATGGTGTAGACTCAACACTATTTTTAAACACTTTTTAGTCCAGACTTATTTTGGCGGATCCTTATCCTTTTAGTTAAGAGGCTGCATTTGTCAAGTGTAATATCTTAATGAATTTTCTTCACTATGGGAAAAGTACTCAAATTAGTGACCTGCAAATTTTTATATTAGCAGGGAAATTGGCAATTTTTTCACATCCTTGCATATTTTATGTTACTGCAGGGACCTGATCTGTGTAGAAGGCTGTGTGTACATTTCAACCCAAAGTACTTTCTCAGGGGAGGATTTTTATCTTTTGGCTGGGTATATTCTCATTGCACGAGTCATCAGCCAGGTGCTGAGTTTCCTGACTGTTGTAAATGCATCCTGTTACTTGATTTCTAGTAGGATGGAGAGAGGCAACCTCCGTCCTTCTGCACAACTTCACAGAGAAAGAAAACCTAATTGACAAGTCCTGAAAATCTCTGATATGGTTCTGCTACTCAAGTTTCTCTACTTTTCTAGACAGCCTGACCCCCTTATTTTCCATCTCTTGTTTCTTTTCCTTTACAGAGGTACAATGTCTGCATTTCCAGAGCATTCTTTACCCTAATTTCCAATCTGTGCATTCACTGTTCCCTGTCTTGTTTTGATATAATGCTGCCTCTAACATTTTTGTGTTAGAAACATCTCTTTAGCAACTAAGGGAAGTATCAAAAAGTATCAGAAAGCCTTTACGTAAACAGCCCTTCTGGACTTGATGCTGTTCCATGTTTGGTTATCCTTTTTGTGTTTCTGCACTTTTTCTGGATTTGACACTTTTAAGTAAGGGGATTCTTCTTGGTACTAATATGTCAGGTATTTGAAAGCTGTTTTTTATGACAGACAACTGTGCAGAGCCCAAAGAATTTTGAAAGCTTGTCAACTTCTGTGGATGTTAAATATCAAGATGTAAATGCTGATAAGAATGATGGTAAGACAGCTCACAGAAAGAAGATTGCATACTGTGTTGTCTAGAGGTTTGATTCTGGTAGGCTTTTAATGATATGTATATGATTGAACATTTGCATACTTTAGTTTCTTGTACTTCACATATGGAATTCTGGTTTAGCTATAGGCTTTTTTATATGTAGGAATAAAAGTAGAAAGTACAGTGTAGATAATCCACCAAAAAGACATGTCTAAGTTTCCCTGAGTATTTTTTATCTGTCCGTGATCTGCAAGGGCCAAATCCCTGAGCTGTCTGTGTCAGCCCCTGGCCAGAGCTGTGTGGCCCTGTGGGGAGGGGAAGGATATTATTGCTGGCATTCAAGTAGCAAACCTTCAAAATAACCATCCTCAGCAACAGTGTGACCAGCAGAACAAGGGCAGTGATTGTCCCCTTGTACGTGGCACTTCTGAGGCTGCCTCCCATATCCCGTGTTCAGGTCTGGGCTCCTCAATGGGAGAAAGACACTGAGGTCCTGGAGTGTGTCCAGGGAAGGGAATGGAGCTGGGAAAGGGTCTGGAGCACCAGGAGTGGCTGAGAGAGCTGGGGGGCGGAGCGGGGCTCAGCATGGGGAAAAGGAGGCTGGGGGACCTTCTTGCTTTCTGTAACTCCCTGACAGGAGGGTGGAGCCAGGTGGGTGCTGGTCTCTTTTCCCAGGCAAAAGTGACAGGATGAGAGGAAATGGGCTCAGGCTGTGCCTGGAGAGGTTTGATTTTAGGAAAAACTTCTCCAAAAGGATTGTCAAACAGTGGAACAGGCTGCTCAAGGAAATGGTGGAGCCACCATCCCTGGAGGGCTTTAAAAGACACAAAGATCTGGCACTTGGGGACATGGGTTAGTGATGGACTTGGCAGAGTGAGGTTACTGATTGGACACGATAGTCTTAGACGTCTTTTCCAACCTAAATAACTCTATGATATTTTCTGAAAATGGTTCTCTTTTCCATCAAATATTTGTATTTGGATTATTTTCAAATGGTACTTAGAATCTTTTGGGAAGATGCCATTTGTTCACTCTTGCAATTTTTAATTTCTTCCCATTTTCTCTTAAAACAGCATGACTTTTCTAATCTGACTCCCCTCCCCCAGCTGTGACAAATTATTTTTCATCAGCCCTGTGGGGCTTTTGGCAGACCTTTTCTGCAGTCAGTGTGTCCGAAAGGATTGCTGCAACATCTGTCATGGGATTGCACAGCTCATGGCATACACGAGTACTTATCTCTCAGGGCATTATTTTTTCACTTTGAATGACAATACAGATTTTTGTGATGATTTTAAGATGTGTTTGAGCCTTTAACAGCATCACAAAGCAATGCCAAGGTGACTGTTTTACCACTCACCCTGACAAAACAGATTGCAAACATTTCCCAAGTTACTGCTTCAAGCTGCTGCCAGAGCAGTGTCTCTGGTGGGTGCTGCGCTGCAGCAATGCTATTGGTGTGGAATGATTACAAATATGGTAACATAATACAGTATAAATTGATATATAATGTAATATGGAAACTCAGGGTACAAAAACGTACCCCTCATCCCACTCTGTAGTGTGCTGCCTTCAGGATGAAGAATGATGCAGGGTCTCAAAAAGGGGTACACCCTAGACATCCCACCTTTCCTGTATGCATCCTGTCCTTCTGCTCACTGTGCTCACTCAGTTATGAGGGAGCTCCTCAAGCTTCTCCCCCAAAAAACGTCTTGCCATTTTTACTGTGACTTCACATCCCTTTTTTCTGAATGCTTTTGGAACAGCTCTAGTTTGACAGCCTGTGGATACAATATTGCTGCTAGGAAGAATTTTCTTGCTTCTTTCTAAGCCGTGGGATACTTTTATCTCTAACGACGAAGAGATTAGCAGAAGGTCTGTAAACTATGAACACCTGTGACCTTGTAGAACTATGTTTATGGTACAGTAGAAAAATATTTTGACTATGGATGTTTAGGATTTCTAGCCAATCCACCCAGGGGGTGGCTGATCCTTTGTCCAATTAGACTACGAAGAAAAAAGTCTATAAGAGTTTGTAAAATAATTAAATAAATCAATCTTGCTGCACAGTTCCTGCTTGCTGGATCTTCTCTCCTCTCCTCCCTACAGCTGGGATACAGTAATAAAAGCCTTTTTGAGGTAACTACCTAGTAGTGTCCAGCAAGTGCTGGATGTTGTGGATTAGATGGAACATTTACAACCCACCCTCCAGTATTTTGCCAAGTGGTGTCAGAGCCCAGTGGGTTTCTGCCACACGGGTGGGTGCCAGCTCATCTCTAAAGGGGATGGACACTGCATATGGAAAGGGGACACGGAGCTTTAGGGAGACAGCCCTGAGTGAGTGCACGTAGCTAAAACCTCTTCACCATCATCCTCTGTACACAGGCTCAAATTATCCTGCTTTGCTGCTAAATCCCATTCGGTTAAAAACCTCAGTGTGGGAATGGTGAAAGTAGATTAGGATAATTATTAACCATGAGTCCTCTGTCCGCCTTGCTTCTTCATCTGGAAGAAATTATCCCCTGCTTAAGTTCAAGTGTGTTAATTGCTCTGCAGCATAACAAGCCCTTAATCTTCAGGCTTCTAAAGAAGTGTCCTCTTGTGTCTTCAGATTTTCATCATCTTTAGGCTGCTTTGTCTGCTTTGCGTTGCTTAAAAAAAGAATGAATTTAAACTCTTGCCAATCTTTCATATTAAAGCGTCAAAAAAAATTCATTATAGGTTTTTTGTAGGTGACTTGTGAAATAAATATTTACTGAGGGCTGTTCCATTTTAGTGCAGTGCAGGTGCTATGTTGAAATTCAGTCTTTGGATATGGGAATATTGCAGTTCTTTCCATAGATACTTTAATGAGGCACCAACATTTCCTCTCTAAAATACTTTTTCTGACCTGTCCATCTCCCATTTGTTTTGCAGCATGTGCACATAGATTTCTATATTATTTAATATTTATATAGGTAATCTTCTAAAATTCAAGTTACCTACTGCAGGCTGTCATGCCAGATAGCACTTAGAAAAAAATGCATTACGCTCCAGTAATCATTGGGATGTGTTCTTAATCTGCTAGATTAGGAGAACAGATTGTGACCATTGACTTTATGTAGCCCTTGGGCCCAACCATCTAACACAGCCAGCATGCCCAGGGGTGGGTCTGGTGTGAAATGCTGTAGTGTAAAAGCTGGTGTTGTTAGTGTCCTCCTCTGAGTGCTGCACTGTGCCTTGGCAGTGTCTTCTTGGGACACCACCAGGAATTTGGCTTATCCAGTGTGTTAACTTGCATTTGGTGCGAAAGCTGGAATTCAACACCAGTTTAGTTTAACAACATGGCATCAAATTATCTGTGCATTTGCTGCTTGTTTTGTCAAGTGTCTTAGTGTTCTTAAAAAATAAGTGCATCATGTTTTAATGTGCCTTTTTTTAGCAGTAAGTACAGAAATTACATTTAAAGAGAATATTTCTGTAAACAGAATGTCTTGGTTTGGGACAAATTTGGAGGGAAACGTCCAAAATGAATGTCCCTCTGTTAGAAGGCAAATTTCAGCAGCCCCTCCCCCACCAGGTTTGGGAAGAAAATTCTTTGGAGGAAAGTGAAAAAAACCTATTCATTTAACAAGCAGAGTGCATGCAGGCACAGAAAAAAAATAATTAATAATGTTAAATAATAAAACCTCTTGCTGTGAAGAAAATCTGGGTAGTTTCAGCGTTCTTTGTAGGTGATGGCTCTGCTCTCTCTCCGGAGCTGGGGTGCGGCTTGGGCCCCCCCAGGCCAGGGTGTAAGGCCAGGGGTGTGAGGGGTGTAACAAGTAAATATTTTTTTGTGGGTGTCTGGCGCTTAGCCAGCATCAAACCGTAACACAGACATAATTCCTGAAACTCACAGTCAATTAAATGTTCCAAGCTTATTGTTTGTAAGATGTCGAGCCCAATTTCTCGTGGTGCATTGAATTAGAAATGTCTAGTAGTGTTTATGCCTGGGAAGAGCTCAGTCTGCTGGGACACGCTCAGCCAACCTACCGACGTGTTTCCAGGCAGGGCTGTAAACACTGCAGTGTTTTACTGCTGCTTGCCAGGGTGTGAGGACCATGCTGGGGCTAGGCAGGCTGTTAGTCTGCATCTCTCACATCCCTGCGTTTGATTCTATTAGAACCTGTCTTACGATTTTTTTAACGATTCAGTAGTTAAATAACAAAATATATCATTTGTGATGGGGAGGGATTAAAGGAGTTAATGGCCGTGTTTGCTTTCTGAGGCATGTGTGCCTTCCATCGAAATAAATTAGTCTCTCAGGCTTCTGAGGAGAGTATTAGACCTAACATCTTAATATATTCTAAAGCTGTGTGTCTGAGAGAAGTGAATTAAAGGATTTTAAATTTCTAATTACTTGAGATGTAATTAATTTGCTCCTTTTTCTTAAATAAAGTTAGATGAGAAAGTGTGGTTTAAAAAGGCAGAGAGAATGTGAGGAGGAATAACTGTTACCCTGTGAGAACTGCTGCAAAGCACCAAATTAATTTTATTTTGTGCATGACAGATAGTCATAGCAGGACTTTACAGATACCAAGTTGGTGCTTCATTTCTGTTTGAGAAACATTTTTTCCTTTTGCTGTGGTGAGATGTGTAACATCCTGAGGACCAGCACCTAGGCCTTGCACAGGATACCTGGAAAGCTCCATCCCAGGTGCAAGCCAGCTGCTGCCTGAGCCCCCTGTGCCTGCAGGGAGGTGAAACTCTGAAGCAGAAATAACTCCTGACAGTGCAACTAACACCAGAAAGAATTATTCTGAGTTGCCCTCTCTGTAAGGTTATAGCTCGTGACATCTGACTGGGGTTTTGTGGCAGCCCTCAAGATTTATCAGCGCTACCTGATGTCCCTTTTATATCCTGCAGTAAATTTAAGGAATTCACAGCTTCTGACTTCTGTCTGCATTGCTGGACCAAATGTTAATTTTACTGAATTTCGCAGAGACGCATTTAACTACGCACAGTTCGGTGAGGAATCCACCCAACAATCACTTCTGCTTTGACCAATTAAGAGCACTCTAAAACTAACAAATATAAATTTTGTAAGAAGAGATGCTGCATTGCCTTTAGATATTCTCAGAGCACTGTCAGTATTATCTTTGGATTGCAGAGGAGCTCAGTGCTGAGTAAGGGCTGGAAACCCTTAGTTGCTGCACTCTACTGCCGCAGTAGTAATTGAAGATCTGTCTGCTAGAATTCTACCACATCTCAGTGCTTTGTTTTTGAAAAAAGGAAGGTGAATGAAACTGGATTATGGGGACTGGGCAAATTTTACAGCAGTAGCTTGACATAAACACAAAGCCTAGTCATAAAGTCTTTTACCTTGGAACATTAAAAGAATGTGCTCAAATTAGAGTGAATGCCTTGCTTCCACATTTTTGTGCCAAGAGTATTAACTATGCCCAGGCAGCCAGAAAGTGGAGGTTAGCAGAATCAGATTTGCAGCACAGCCTTTACTATCATCCGGAAGTACAAAAGCCTCTTTCTTCTCATGGCTCTGGATGCTCAGGAAAATCCACGCTGATCACAGAGGAGATCCTCTCACAAACCCAAGTCCTTTTCATCAGCATCCTCATACACGGGTAGCCACATCTGCTGGGTGGGATAGTGGTTTTCAGCTCTAAGACAAATAAACCCTGAGTATTGACAGCACCTTCCAGGCCAGTGACACCTGCAGTGACCTCAGACCTCTGCGTGTCAGGCTCAGACTTTCAGCGTGTGAGCGTTCTGCTGGAGGGCGCTCGTGCAGAACCACTCCTTCCCAGCCCTTGCTCAGACACAACAGTGAGGCAGTATGGCAATCAGTCATTCTTCCATCAGTTCTTCAGCAGTATGTTTTATGCTTTACTGGAATTAAGGGCCAAGATGCTGATTGAATTCTTCCTTGCTGTTTTTGTGTTCTCTTTAGTGCTCTTTTACAAATAAGAGTTTTTTCCCCTCCCTCTTGCCACTTTTACATACCCTGTACAGGGCATCTTCAGAGAATTAGCTGCTGATACCAATCAGCATGTGAGAGATGCATGTGAAATGTGATGCTTTATTGGGTGTCTTTTGGTTTGATTTTTTCTGTGGCTTTCATTTTTTTAAAATCTCATGGGATGGCAAAAACCTCATCTTAACACCAGGGTAAAGTCCTTGTAAAGGTTCAGTTGCCATCCTAAAATGCAAAATGATTAAAGTTATCCACTGAAAGAAATCTAATATATTTATGTTTTGAAGTGGACAAAGTAACTTACTTTCACTTTGTTTGCAAGAACAATTTTAAACAGCTCTCAGAACCTTTTCTGCTGTGGCTTTCCATAAGGTTTCCTCTGTCCAAAGCATTACCAGGAAAAAATGCATTTTGAGAAAAAAAATGAAAAGTGTTGGGGAAATTAAATAGTAGTTTACGACAGAAACTAAATAATAGTTTGCAACCACCTTTTATCCTATTAGCTATTTGTTGGTTTTCAGTTGGCTTACCTGGTATTCCGCTGGATTCACGTATACAGAGCCTATAGATCAGGAATGACAGGGTGCTTCTTGCTCCAGACTCATTCTTTGGGAAATAATTTATCCAAAAGAAAGTGTTGTGCTATATTGAAATGAAGATTTCTAGCTGGTGTTCTGTACTATAATATTTATTTTCTCCCCAGTGTGTTCAGCTCTCATTTCTTGCTAAAAACTTTTGTCCTTTCAAAAATCTTTGTTCTTACTTGTGTTTGTGCTGCTCTCCACAGCTACTGGGAAACAAGCTATTTGGAAACTTGCAAGTCACTGGAATAAAGTAAGGTTAATCTCTGGTGTTTTTCAATAGCTCAATGTCAGTGACAGTGTTTATAACCTGCTCCCAGGAAAAGAGCTAAAGCTTTAAAGAAGTGAGGATGAAAGTATAACATACCAAACAAATAAATGTTGCATAAGGGTAGGGGTTTTTTAGCTCTTTGCAATGCTACGTCTGCAGTCTCAGCTCACTCCAGCAAAATGGCAAAAGGGAAAATGTGCATTTAACTACCTTCCTGCCACCACAAATCTATATTTAGAAGCATTTCCTTACACAGTATGAAGTGGTAAAATGATTGTCAGAGCTGTTTAGGTCAATATGTCCTCTGCTGGGATGAATAATGATTCCTCCTGAGAGGAATTGTGCTAGCAGGCTGAGAACCTAGCCAGAAGATCCTGGTGCTTCTGGTCATAGAAAGTATTAACTTATATTTTGGAATAAGGAGTCACTTTGTCTAAAAGAACTGGAATTGGGTAGGTTTTTCCATAGCCTGGTGCTGCAGTGCTGTTCAGTTTTACAGTGTGGCTGGGAGCTGTGGCAGTGGTTTGCCTCTTACAGAGGAGAATGGAGGCACCAAGATTAAATCCCAGGGAAAAGGTGATCAGCAGCAGGAACAGCACTGCAGACACTGGGCTTGTGCTGCATTCTCCTCTGTTTTTCACCTGAGGGGGGCCTGGCACCTCCAATGTCACAGATAGGCAGTGAGGCTCCTCAGAGCAGGATCTCGATGAGCCAGAGGAGTGCTTAACTGGTTCCTTACAAAGCACAGACACCTGGAGCTTTAGGGTCAGATCCCCTCCAGGAGAAAGAGCAAAGATGATCCAAAGCCTCTCATGTCCTGCTGCATCATGTGAGCAAAGAGGGCTGGGGTTTGTGACACCTGAGACGTGACTGCATACCAAAATACCTCCTGGCATGAGTCTTCTTGGTGAGAAGGGCAGAGGGGAGTTGAATTTGTTACTTCTCAAATACTTTTGGGATAATAGAGAAAAGAAGTTGTGCAAAGCTACCACGTCTAAATAATGGTTGAATAAGTGTGCCTGGAGAGCAAACCTGAGGCACCTGGGAAGCATTATCGATGGAAGCTGAGAAGTGGTTTTTAACACTTGCTTGTGGTTGGTTGTGCTTCCCATTTGGTCCCATTCTTTGTGCAGAGTCGGCATTAGTTTCTCAGAGCAGTAATAGAAACTAAAGCTAAATGACGCATTGTAGAAAAAAACCCTAGTTACTGCCAAATTAGCCCTTGAGAGCCAAATAATCCACATATTTGTAACCTGGGCCATAGCAAAAACCCAGATGTAGGCATTGGTACTTGTCACTGTGTCTCTGTCATGTTGGCCTCCTTGTACATGCAGATATATGTATTAAATGTCTCCCAGCCTGTGTGTAGTTTTTACTAGCTAGCTATAAGTTAATAAAACTCCCCCACACTAAACAGTTATTTTCTCAAATACTTGAACACTTGGTGTATGATGGACTAATTAAGATGAAGAATTAGGAATCTCACTTGTGAGAAAGGTAAAATTGCTTTGTCTTTTGTGATTCAGAAATAGAAGTGAAATCAGAAAACCCCAGTTCAGGGCTGCCATGTGATTTGCCAGGGTGGAGGGGCAGATGTAAGTGAAATTAAGGAGAACTGTGTAAGAGGGCTGAAAAAGGGAGATTACGCAAAGACTGCAGAGCCTGCCATGGCAGGAAGCAGTTGAATTCTGTAAAGGACCCAAGAAATGTTAAAAAAACTCTGGGGCAGTGCAGAAATGCTGTAAGACCTTGAGTCTGTTATTTCTCAGGGAACTATTCCAAGTGATCCAGTGCAGCCAAGGAGAGGCTGCTAACCATGCACTTGACCTTGCAAATCTGAGAGAGAGCCAATTGCTAAGTGCCTGAAGTAACCAGAAGGGAAGGAGGCTTGATGGAGGGATGACTCCTCCAAGAGTCAGTGTACATCACGTCCTGAAGTGAAAGTGTTGATGATCCACGCTGATGCCGCCCTTTGAGGTAACTTCAGAGCACTCAACACTGAGCCTGTGTGGATGAGGTGTGACGAGCTGGTTTGAGGTGCCACAGGAGGGCCTTTTCATTTTTTTCCTTTAAAACCTGCTCAAATCCTGAATTCTGGTACTCTTCAAGTAAAGCCTCAGGTGTCAGAATCTGCCCTGCAGATTCTGCATAGTCAGACACTCCATTAATTCATTTCCTGAAGGGTGTGTTCATAGCACATTGTAGAAGGAGTTAAGAGTATAACCAATACCTGTGCAAAACATAGCTCTGTATTCTGAATGTTCTTGGTAGTTTTACTTTATTTTGGAAAGACACTGGCTGTGGTTGAATATATAAAATTACTGAATTGCACTGGCAGTCTTCTGATGAATTATTAGTGGGAAATGAAAAATCTACCATTGGTATCGTTTTGTGTAATTTTGTATTTTATTGGTAACCTTATTAACATTCTGAGAGTTGCTCAAAGACCTATATCCAAATTTTTTATCCTCTTTAGAAAAAGGGCAGTGAATTCCTTTGTGCTCAGTGAAGTAGGGACATCTGCAAATTATAGCTCTGGTACATAATTGCATGTTTTGAGTAGCGCACTGAATGCAAGTAGAAATACAAACTGTGTATAGTGATAAATATATCCTCCAAGTCGTGCAATAAGTGGACTTTTGTTATTGCCTTCTTAATTGCAAATAGTGTAATTGAACTATTTCTTCTGTTCAAGCTTTTCAGTTCTCTTTGTAGCGTGAAGTGAAGTTTGAGGGCAGAAAAAACCTAGCATTGGGATGATTGCATAAATGATTCAGACCTAACTTTTCTTACATCTGGTTCAGTCAAGTGCAACAGAGATTACCAAATTTATTGCTCATATGTTAAAATTAAGGCTTACCCAAATTCGGCATACTAAGTACTTACTTCCTTCTCGTTTGAAATGCTAAACACTTCATGATGTGATAGGCAACTTTCACCAATAAGGCAAGAGTAAGTCTTTCCTTGTTGAGAGTTTCCTGTCTATAAGGATGGGCTGGTCTGGTACCCCTTGCTTTGGACTCAGCTGTCCATGGCTTTGCTCTGTGATTGTATCCTATGGAATGAATCTCTGTCTTTACTGAGGTCAGTTGTCACAAGCACCAAAACTGACAATCAAACAGGATGTGTGACTTGTCTTGGGTGTCGTGAAAAGATTAAGTAGAGTAATTTTTATTTATATTAATATATATATATAGAGAGAGAGAGACACACACCGGATATTAATAAAATATGTGAATTCTGCAAAGAAAGCATTACTTAAAAGATAAAATTCTTGTGTGTTTTGATTATTGTTACTCAACTACAAGGATTTATGGAAATAAAGGAGCATTTTTCTCTTTTCCACTTTAGGTTCTGTAGAACAGCATTCAGCTTTAGTCTTTCTGCAGGACAATGCCAGACATGATTTTTAGTTTCAGATGACTGCACTTCTTTTTCCCAGAAACAGTTACTACCAAGGTGTTTCTTGCTCATCTACATCCTTCAAAACCGAAATCACAAGTATTATTGCAACACCTGCTTTTAGGGATTGCAGTGTTTCATGAGCCTGGGTGTTCTCTGTTGCAATTTCTACTGTGGAAAAAATTTCAGTAGAATGTTAACATAGATGTTTGTATTGATAAATTTATATCACTCCATAGTGCTAAAATACCTGTGGAAAATTCTTAAATTAGAAATAAAATGAATTGTAAGATATTTGATAGCTGAAAGTGCAGTTAAAACTATTCAGATTTTAGTGCTTCTGTAATGCTGTCTGCATATACACAGCACACCTAAGGATGCTGCATATTGGTTTTTGCTTGGAGAACTGTGAGAATATGGGGGTGGTGCACTTGTTTGTAAGGACTTGGCAATATTAAAAAGCAAGCTTTTCTTTTTAACTCACCTATTTTGAACTCAGAACACAAGGGGTTTGAAACTTGGCTTTCCTTGAATTATTTATGATGTGGAACTGCTAGACAGTGTGCTTTAAAAGTAAGTGATAAGCCAGAACAAAAATGGCTGTGGTATCACCTTGTCGGCACATCTGCATTTCTAAAGATTAGGCAGAATTTGATAACAGGCTAAAGATCATTTCACTCTTTGAGAATTCCTTCTCTTCATCTACATTGCGTTTCTGGAGCTGGTATCCATGGCAATTCACAAGGATGATTTAGGAGCTGGGCTTGAAAAGGTCTATGAGAGTTCTTATTCTAACATACTTAACAACATTACTTTGTGAGTTCATTTATTGATGTAAACTGTTGTCGGCAGTGTATTTCAAATTTCCCTCCTCCATTGCTCACAGAATTTTTAGTGCTGTGGGTTTTGGTTCCATTTCTGTGACAAGTCTGAAATCCAAATGCATCTGGTTACACCTGAATGTTTTTACAGCTCAGAACAAAACAGGAATGGGATTTAGGTGAGCTGTACTGGCTAAAGATGGTGATTTAAGCTCTTAGTGATCTTTTAGTTATGGAGAATCAGTTTATAAATTTTGATAAATGTCAGATTTACTCATAACAATATTTAAATTCTGACCATCTTCAAAGTCGTGTACTAAATCTTGTCTGAGAAGGGGAACGAATCACACAGGACAAATACTTCCTAATGGTATTTGAATTTCAGGTATCTGAGGAGCTAAGAGCCATCAGTGTGAGCCAAATCCAGGGATTATGATTTACTAAGCCATTATTTCCCCAAGACCATCTTTTCTTAAGAAAGGATTTATTTGTCTTTTGCATGAAAGTGTTATGAGCTTCTGTGCTGTTCTACCACGTTTCTGAGACATTCCTTTCGCCCAGCTCAGTGATATTTTGGTTTGATCAATAGGTCTGTGTTGCTGTGAAGTGATATTTATTCTCTATTTGAGTTTTCGTTTAGTACAGGATATATAAGTAGTTTCTCTCTTTCCATGATTGTTCTTTCAGCCATGGGTTTATTCCTTCATCTCCCCTTTCTTGAATTTCAAGCTCCCTTGGAAGCTCATCTTATGATTTAGCAGCCTGAGGGAAATAAATGTCTGGACTGAGCTTGTTAACTTCGTTACTTGATATGAAATGTACTTTAAAAAAAAAATCGTAATTATTATATTTGGTACTTCTAATGTACATTAAATATTTAAGTTGGAATTATTTTAAGCTATTGGCAGAGTTGTATTATGGTTTACACTTGATCAGCAAACTTAATACTGAAATTCTTAGACACAATAGAGGGAAGAGTATTTCAGGAATGCAGTAGGTCATAGTACTTTGACTTTTGTAATCCTTAGAAATTGTGTTGGTGCACATGGAATTTGCTCCAGATGGATTGTATACCTTAGGATATTTTTTATATATTGTGAAATAAATTTTCTTGAGGAACTTAGTTGCAAGCCCAGCAAACTCATTCAGTTTTAATTCTTCCATCAAATCTAGGTAGACAAGGATTTGCCTTCTAACCAAAGAATTCAATACTCTATCATTTTTTCTCTCATCTTTTCTGCTTACATTCTTTGTCTTCTCTGTTTTCATAGTCTGTCACAGTCTGTTGCACTCACTTAACATCCACACATCATAGACTGTAAATCACAACTGAGTTTTCCCCTCAGAGAAGCTGATGGATGATATTTTGATTATAGTTCCTTAACTGTTGGTTAAAAATAGATGGATTCTTTCTGGAATTTCCAGCTGTGGTACTGTTTTTTTTAAAAAAAAAAAAACAACCAAAAAAGTGGTTTCTTTTGGAAGCTGATCAGTTCTGGAAGTGAATCACAGGATGGCTGAGGTTGGCAGGGACTTTGTTCAATCCTCCCTTGGCCTGCTGGCTGTCATACAGCCCAGGGTACTGGCAGCCACCTTGGCCATGAAGACAAGCTTGGTGACCACCAGATCCCTTTGGCAAGTCATAAGGATTTTCCCACTGCCTCTAGCTAGACCTTATGTTAGAGCACACCCAGTACTCTGCTCACTGTAGCCAACAGAAAGCAGGAACAGCCCTTATATACTTGAATGGAGGAGAGCAAAAGTTTAGGAAATAAGGGTGCATCATACCAGAACCTCTGGGGAGTGACACAGCTTGCAGAGATCTTGGATTTCTCTGGAGTCAGCTGACATGAGCATTGCTTGCTCAGCTTCTAAGCAAAGATGCTTTAGGAGTTGCACTGTTTAGCAAAGGTGAGAGAAGAAAGAGAGATGCAAAGAAGATTGGATTTGTGGAGATCGTTCCTGGTGTGGTTAGATGCGGTGGGCCAGTAAGTAATCTAAATGCATACTGTATGATACTTAGCATGGCTTGGTGACATTTGCTTTTTCTATTCAATTATTCAAGTGGCATTGCTTGTGTGGGTTAGCAAGCCATTAACCTCCCCAATTGCTGAAAGCAAGTTGGTTTTTGTTTAAGTGTATTGAGCTATAAAATATTTTGTAGACATAATTGATTAATCTAAATATTTAGTTGGCTCTATTTTGGTATGTTTTGGTGTGTTTTGACAGTTAAGCTTTACATGTATTTTTTCAGTACTGTGCTATAAAAGAAATCTTACTTTCATGAATAAATACTTCATTGATTTCCAAGTCATGCAGATTTTCTTGGCTTCTGAAAATGAAGCATTTTTCTTTATTGCATTTTCATTGATTCTTTTAATATCTTTATAGTTACTTATTTTTTTTCTAATATATCACATAGTACAAAGCACTTCCAGCTTTAAAAGTAGCCCTGTGTTCCCTGGAAGTGCTTCCTTATGTAAATCTGTGCTAAATATTTAGGCTGAAAAAACCCGTAACTGGCCCCTTGCCTGAAAAATGATGAAAACTTTAAGGAAAACTACACAGAAAATGTAAAGATGCTTTTCTTGACTATTTAAAAAATAGTTTTGATATGCTTCTGTGTTTGAAGAGCACCTGTGTCAGCTGCAGCATCTCCAGTTGCTTTCAGGAAGAGCTTTTGACCTAAGTGTGCTGCATTTCTGTCCAGTAAGTCTGCACTGGGGCTCCCAGCCGGAGTGGCCAAGACCCTTCACTTTGGTGACATGACGAGGCCACACCAGTCCCACAGAGCTCCCCGAGCATCTTTCTTTTCCAAGTCCTGAGTCACAGTTCAGTCGCCCAGGACCCCTGAATACTACTGTAGCTTTATACTGCAGACACCTGCTGCCCCAGCAGCAATAAACCACTCAATTTATTCAAGGGCCTCTCCTCCTTAGGTCTTGCTGTCTTATGGGTAGGACTCTTGCGGAAGAATCCTGCAACATGTGGGGTTCCTGAGCTTGTCTGGTACTGCAGGGTTAAAACTTCATGGATTTTTGTCTTGGTATCAGTAAAAGTCCGAGTAAAAAGTTTTGGAGACTTTCTCTTCTGTAGCAAAAATTCTTTTTCACCACTAGCCAGGCTTTACATATTTGTGCAGTAAGTTTAGCTCTGATTTCAGGTGGAGGCTTTATTCCTGTTAACCTATAATTTGCTTAAAATAATCCCTAATGCTATCCAAATGTGCGATTTTATTTAGGATTAATTAAAACATGATTAGAAGCTGATAGCTATGCTGAGAAAATTTGTATTTGTCACTTGTGGACTCAACAGAATAGTAAATCCATGTTTTTGCCACTTAGTATTACTATTACTCTATTGACAATTTAGACATTGTGAAACCATCCAAAACTGCTCTACTAGAATGACTTACTAAAAACATGTTATCTGATTCAATAGCTCATTACTCCAAGCAAAGCAGCTGGTGTGGCACAGAGCTAAAAAAGAAACCCAAACCAATGAAAGATTAATTTGTTGGGCAGAGTTGGTTGTTTTATTACAAGAGATCTTTGGCAGGAAGGAAAGTATAGCTTTTATTTTTGGTTAATCAGAATGGTAATAAACTTGTTGCAGTGGTTTGTCCACTGCTTTGGTGAGTAAATGTAGAAGATCTCTGGCCTCTGAAGGAATTGGAAAGCTTACAAGGGTCTTAGAAAACAGATGTTGATTTGGGCTTTAATATGTTCAGCCTGTGCCTTCCCCAGCTGTTGCAGCCCTGTTGGAGATTGAGAATAACCATAGCCCTGTCCTTAGGAACTGTTATGGTAGTGATGGAATTTCCCAGCCTGGTGTTAATGTGATAAACAGGGATTTGCCTGGGACTAGAGTTGCACGTAGCCAGTGTAATCCTTACAGAATGAATCAGAATGTGCCCAGTAAATGAGGAAGATTGTGCAGGTGCTGAAGATTATAAAGCAGTATCAAAATACCGGAAAAGATGGGATGGTTATTTGGATTATGCTGGCTGCCTTGAGGTTATTGGAGTCTGCACTAAGGGTGGCTTTGTGGATTAATTTCTCCACATCTTATAAGCAATATGAGTAACTTTGACATCTAAGTACCATAGTGCTTTAATGTGCTGGAGGTCGCACAGGTTCTGTTGTTCCACAGATTCAGACACCGAAGCTGTGATGTCTTCCAAAAGTATGTCATAGAATTGTGGAATGGTTTGGATTGAAAGGGACCTTAAAACTCATCTCGTTCCAATTCCCCTGCCATGGGCAGGGACACCTTCCACTATCCTAGGTTGCTCCAAGCCCTGTCCAACCTGGTCTTGGACACTTCCAGGGATGGGGCAGCCACAGCTTCTCTGGGCAACCTGTGCCAGGACCTCACCATCCTCTCAGGGAAGAATTTCTTCCTAACACCTGATCTTAAACAGCTCTCTGTCAGTGTCAAGCCATTCCCCCTTGTCCTGCCACTACATGCCTGTGTCAAAAATCTCTCTCCAGCTCTCTTGTAGTTCCTTTAGGCACTGGGAGGCTGCAGTATGGTCACACTGGAGCCTTCTCTTCTCCAGCTGAACAACCTTGATTTTCTCAGCCTTTCCTTATAGCAGAGGTTCTCCATCCCTCTGAAAACCCTTGTGGCCTCCTCTGGGCTGGCTCCAACAGGTCCATGTTCTTCCTGTGCTGGGATCCCAGAGCTGGATGCAGCACTGCAGGTGGGGCCTCACCAGAGCATAGCAGAGGGGCAGAATCACCTCCCACAACCTGCTGGTCACTCTGGATGCAGCCCAGGACACGATTATTTGGGTCACTCCCTGTGGCCTAACTAAATTTCTCTGTGGACTAGAAGACTGTGAAGGAGTAGGTCTCATTTATGGAGTATAGTGGTGGCTACTGTAGAATCTACAAGTTTGTTCTGTAAACCCATGCACGTCCCTGTGAACAGCTCAGAGATTTTTAGGAGGAGTCCATCCACATAACTCACGAAGACTTAGCATGATGCCAGTGTAATAGTAGCAGTAGTGACAGAAACGTGTGCATTCACAATGGGCATTTTTAGTAAACTAAATCCATTCATCCACGGAGCCTTCTGGGAAGCATATCTGTGACCTGAGGACTGTGCTCTGTATACGCTTCACATTTATGATGTGGGTTTGTTTTGGGGTTTTTTGCTTGGCTGTTTTGTTTTGAATGTTTGTTTGTCTTCCAGAAATAACTAATTTATCCTACGTCTTCTTCTTTTGGAAGTATTTTTCCTGAAACTTTCTGTATTATTAATAATATGCTTCTGGTTTCTTTTCCCTAAATTCACTGTCTTGAAAGGCAGATATTTGTTAAAGCTAATAATTGTCTGAATGTAAATAGGAAAATAAGAAATCATTAATCTTAGCAAAACATTTACATGTGTGGGCAATACCTCTGATTAGAGTATTTTGAAGTAAGTTTTCATTATGTTCTCCCTATAAAGATAGCTGTGTACATACAATTCCTCCTGGCTTCATGTTATGGGAAGGGCCTTGACCACCAGTATTGAATGGCTGCTGCTCTTCCTTTGTAATCCTTTACAATTTTCTCATGGGCTGTGTGAGCTGAACAGTTAGAAGGTGCTTTTACAGAAAGGATAACCTGTTGTCATGAAGAATCTAATTTAAAACTATTAAGTAGATGTGAATGTTGTCCATGAAAATAACAATTAGACTGGAATCCTGCCAGCATCCCTCTCACAGGGTCTGAACCAGACACTTTTGATGGAAGAAACATACAGAAGCAAAAAATCATTTTATCCCGTTCTTCAAAAGTCTATTAGTGCTTTAGTGGGCTATCTGATAGTGCTTTTCTATAAGGAGAAATAAAATTATTACTCTTTGGAGTTGTTCAACATCATGGTTTTTGATGGGAAATAGGGGAGGTTAAAATACCATTCCTAGGCTGCACAGATATCTATGTTTGTACACACTCGTGTCCTTTCAAATTGTTTCTGTCTGCCTCTAAAAAAACTGTCATGTACTGTATTTGTCTTGCAGAAATGAAATTTTCTCCAGCGTCCAACATAATGAAAAATTTGATTAAATATCTTAGGATGGATTTTTCTTTCAAATTTTTTGCTATCATTTTCAATTATAATGACTTGTAACATCAGGCAGAGACATCACCTTCATTGTTTGTCTCTCTTTTTCCCCTCCTTTTCACTTCCATGTCTCTCCCCTCTATTCTGCTTCCATTTCTGTTGTGGTATGATAAACATATCCATGCTCATTATTGGAGCTTTGAAATGAGCAAGTGAGTATAAATTTCCCTTTGGCTGAGATTTTGGGTTGATTAGCTTAGTCATAAAGGAAGAAGGCCAAATTGCCCTCTACATTTCCTGGATGTCTGATGGGAGTGCAGTCATTATAGCATCATAATTATACAGCAGAAGGACATATTTTGTGCTTTCTATAGGAACCTGCATTGACAGAATCAAGGCTGTGCTCTTCTTGTCTTGTTTATGCCCACATCACTCACATTTTCTCAAAAACAACAACAACAACAACAAAAATAAATCACAAGGCTTCAAGATTCTGCAGTGTCAAAATTCCCTCTGTAAATCCAGTCTGCTGGTTACTGCATTCCTGCCTCTCAGGTACTCATACGAGCTCCACTCCTGACTTTTTCTCAGGGCAAATTTGGCAACTTAAAATTTCGGTGCTGAGCTTTAATATATCCGTTCTTCAGCTTTCACTGAACACTGATTGCTGCGCTTCTGCTCCCGGTGGGATTATGTCTGACTGTTTGGGAGTATCAGCTGCTGTTTTACATTTCCTTGCAGCTTATACCTTGGGCTATGCTGTTGTCTACAGATGTTAGCCCTTGGACATGTTAGATTAAAAACATCAAGTGAAAAATCTGAGGAGCTCAGGATTTAATGCTGATAATTCAGGAATCAGTAGGGTGGTGAGGATAGCTGTGTTACTGCAGCTGCAGGTTCCTGAGGCTGATAAAGTACACACACAGTTTTTTCCTTGGGACTATATAGCTTTGCAAAACCTTGCTAATGGATTAGATTTGAAACCTGGACTGGGGGAATCCAGGATGTTAACAAGTCTCCCGATTTTGTATTTAACCCATGCTCTTGCTTGGGCTAATTTAGAGGTTCATAGAATTGTGGAATGGTTTGGATTGGAAGGGACCTCAAAGATAATCTTGTTCCACCCCCTGCCATGGGCAGGGATACCTTCCACTATCCCAGGTTGCTCCAAACCCTGTCCAACCTGGCCTTGGACACTTCCAGGGATGGGGCAGCCACAGCTTCTCTGGGCAACCTGTGCCAGGGCCTCACCACTCTCATAGGGAAGAATTTCTTCCTCACATCTAATCTAAACCTACTCTCTTTCAGTTTGAAGCCATTCCCCCTTGTCCTGCCACTACTTGCCCTTGTAAAAAGTCCCCCTCCAGCTTTCTTGTAGGTCATCTTTAGGTTTTGGAAGACTGATGTTTAATTTTTTTTTTAAGTATTTTTCATTTCTGCATGCTAGTACATAAAGGAAACTGTAAGGCTCTTCCCACCTTCCTTTCAACATTCCAGAAAACCCTGTAATCCTCCTGAAGCTTTGAGGATTTCATCAGGCAAATTGAATGGGTGTTACTTTTCAAATATCTGCTGGTATGTATTTGCAAACCTGTGTGTCTACAGATGTACACTGTGATGTTGGTGTTTTTTCTCTGTAAATATGTCTGCATTCATACGTAGTGGGACGGTGTGGGCATGAATGTATGTGTGTCTGTTTATGTACACGTGCATCTCTATTTCTGAAATTAATAGAAAGTCAGGATTCCCTTCTAAAAAAATAATGTTCATCTGAAAGTTTTATAATTTGCCAAAAGATATGGAAGCTCAGATGCTAATTGCCTCAAAAAGTTAATGATTTGCGTTTGTGGACCCTCTACTTTCAGACCCTTTGAAATTATTGCAGTCTAAGGGAAATGAACGGTGTTTTTAGAAGCTTATGTGTGTAAAAAGCATTCTAAAAAGTTACATTAAGTACATTATTATGCTTTTAAAATATGATTTGTGCTTCTTTTAGAAATTTTTATTTCATCCCTTAACTTCAAGAAGCATTTCTTCAGACTCAGCAGTTGGTAACATTTAATTTTGTGTCATTTTATGTCTTTAGAGATGTGTTGACATTTCTGCTTTTCAGAATAGCATTTTTACTTCCTGTCGTCAGCCTGTGTGTTATAAAGCGCCATATTAACCTTTCTAGCACATTTAGGTGTTACACAAAAGACACTTTTTATGGAATACTCTGCTACTCATTAAATAAGTAGTGTATATTGTATGAAAAAATTGTCAGAACACTAAAATTCAATCAAGACAACCATGGCTGTATGTATTAATAGTTTCAGCGTACAGTGCATAATTTAAAGAAACTTTGGTTTGCCTTCAGGGAAAACCCCAAAAACCAGTCACTGAACTGCAGACAGCATTTGCTGCCCTTGACAGCTCATGGTTTTGTAAAGGTTTTGGTGCTGGGTTGAAAGAGCCAGCAAACACCTAAAGGAAGTGATGGGAGAGAATAAAAAAGCTCACATGTAAGACTTCTTACCAAACACTTAATCATGACAGATGGCTCTGATGGGTGAGTAGTCAGCAACAGGAAGGGAATAGGTTTAACTGAGGCCAACGCTTGTCCTAAAATGTCAGTAGCTGTGTGTTGGATTTGGTAACCACAGAATATTCATTTGTCATATGGCTTCATGTATTTTTATAGCTATTTAAAAGTACCAGAAAGTGTCAAAGTATATTTAATCTGTGCTTACTCCAAACATATTACATCATGTGAGTACAGACTTTGCTATGAGGAATAGTTCCAGCTTTATGGGAGCATGTGACCAAGTGATGAAAGGTACCTGGAGCTGGTGTATCTGCTTGGAGCTTTAAAGGCTGAAGCATTTAAGTGTTGAAATCCTAGGTCAGGTCCCAAAGCAGTAGCGTTGTAGCAGTTTCGTGCTGCTTTCAGCTGCAGATTCTTTGAGCAGAGGTGGTAAGTTCAGATGCTGAGGCACTGTGAGCAGGCTCCACTGCTCCAGGTTTCAGAGCAGATTTGGCTGGCAGCAGGTCAGATGGAAATTGCTGATGGAAATTCAGAGGAGATTTACCCTGTTGTTGTCTTTCACTCTTTATATGAGGTCTTTTAAAGTTCCTGCATTTTTAATTTGTGGCAGCCAGTTGAGAATACTAATGACACTATTTGATGGTGATCAGTGACTTTTTCACATGTCCTTCTAATCATAACCTTAAAGTGATTCATAAACTCCAAACACTACACTGGCTTTAAGTTCACCAGGCAGTTAATGTTCTAATACATCTGGAGAATAAAAATCCGGCAATCAACCTTTTATTCCTATAATTATATGATGAAAACAAACTTAGTGACAAGGGGAAGAGAGACTAGTAGAGGGACAGTGTTTGTTAGGCCAGAAAAATAGTTAGCAGAATTTATTCTAAACTGAAAGCATAGCTGAGAAATATTTGGGAAACAGTATGCAAAGTAGATGAATATGAGATATGTGATTTTTATAACGGATGTTCACAAGTTTTGACAAGCTAATGGTTCTAACTCTGGTTCTTTATTCATGTTATACTGAGATAAGTTCAATCTTAAGGTGAATCCAGGCTGGATGGAGCTCTGAGCAGCCTGGTCTAGTAAAAGCCATCCCTCCCTGTGGCAGGGGGGTTGGAACTGGATGATCTTTAAGATCCTTTCCAACCCAAACCATTCTATGATTCTATGATAATCTAATTCTTACATTGAAACTACAAGCCTACATTTTAATTTCTGCTTAAGTAAGCAGAACTAGAACTTTCTGTCCAAATTCCAGTGGTTATGGTCAGGAAGAAGCCTGACATAATGCACAGCATTTATGTTTATTGACATAAAATCCTATCCTTTGTGTCACCTCATGGTCAGAATGATCCTATTAAACAAGCTGGTTTCAGTCCAAGAAAGTAACTTATTCTGAGTGTTTGCACCCCAACTATTTCTGTTTCTAATCAGTGAAGGTCACAGGCCCCTAATTCTTTCTTTGTCCTGTTCTTGATGCTGTTACATAGCTCAGAGGCATTTCTCTGGTCCTGTTTTCTGTGGGATATAATGTATCTTTTCTGAAGACACATCAACAATCACATTCAGCAATTGAGGAGAGATTTTGCCAGGATGTCACAGGTGTAGAACAGGATGCTGGAGAAAGCAGATCACTGAGAAACTCTGAATATAAAAACTCTACGGCATACAGGAATGGGCTCTGGATTTTGTAATAATAGGTGTGACTACAGGCTGCACACTAAGCTTTATTTTCAGTTCCCAGGTGGTTCTGAAAGCAAATGTCAGAGCCTTATTAAATGAGTTAACGTTATTGTTAGGCAGAAAAAGTCAAGTGGATTTTTTTGTTTGTTAGGGGTGTTTTAAAGAATACTTTTTTTGCCATGTGATTTTGCTTCCCAGTCTGGACAGGTTGGCTTCCTTGTGGAATTTTTGCCCTCATTCTGTCTCAGTCTTCGTCCTGGTTGCAAGGGGAAAATGCAGTAATAGGTGTCATGGTTTTGGTGCGATGCAGTTTAAGAGAACCTGCTCTGGAGACTGCTCTGCAGAGTCTGTTAAATGACCCAACTATCTTGTGCACACACTTCATGGTATTGTATCTGAATCAAAATTTTGAATCTGGAGAGCATCTGTTTTGTTCTGAGATTAGCTTATTTTTAGAAAATATTGAGCAGTACCAAGATAATTGTGAATGGTCTCTGGACGCTAGTGATGTTGGGGTCGCTAACACTGCAATGGTACATCCCTCCCCACACATCCTGGCTGGTTTATGGAACAGGCTCTGCTTAGCTGGATGCAACCCCCCAAATGCCGTGAATCCTCTTTCTACTGAGCATGTGGCTGACAGCAGGAAAATAGGGGGGTTTGTTTGGTTTTTAAGAAATGAGGAATGAGAATGAGAGAGCTTTGTGGTTTTGTTACAATGAGTTTGTGAAAAAAGCTTCATTTTTCAAGAAACGTACAAATACCAGTGGCTGCAAACAGAAATGGTGGTTGAGAAACAACAACGTGTGAAGGCACTGTAATAAGAATACAGCCTGGGAAAAATAATTTTGCAGTAAAATACTATTGTCTCTTTTGTATATCCATGCACTCACTGCATTAGTGAATTGCTGACCCTCAGAATTCCTGATTGAGACAAAGTCGGTGTTGGACACAGGACATTTGTCAGTAGAGAGAAAGGATGAGATATATTAATCCATATTCATGGATATGAATATTCATGGCATTGAATTTTGTCATTTGTAAGATAGAAGTGTCTTAAATATAACTGTAGCATAGCTTTCATTGCTGAATGATGGATTTCATAGATTTGAATGGCTTGTACTGGATATGGTTGACAAGTCGGGTCTTTTTTGATTCATCAGTAAATACTGAGAAATTAAAAATATGCAATTTTCCTCCTAGAACATCAAATTGTATTGATGTTTCAGATACTAGTAAAAGCCACTTTAAGGCAGTGAAACAGCAGTCAGATTGTTGCTTTCAAACATCTGAGATACCTAGTGCTCCATGCTGTTGTAAATCCCTGATTTTTAGCTGAAAAAGAGGTTTCATAGCTCTTTTCATCTACCTTTCAATGAGTGAAAGCTTGTATTTTTTCATTTGTGTGTATGACCACATAGCACTTAAGAACAATGAAGCCCTTTTGTTGGATGTGGAGGATAAAAATACAGTGAAAACTGGAAAATGTGATTGCATTTCAAAATGCTAAAAGCAGTGAAAATGGAAATCATCATATTCATTCAATCTGAAGTTATTCCAAACGATGGAAATCATGCCAATTCAAACACCATTGTTATTTAACTTCAGTTATAAATAGAAATATTCTGTATTTATTGAAAGAGGAAAAAAAATCCCATTTTTAATGAAGAATTGTAATAAACATTGTTTCCACTTTATCTTGGAGTTGCGTAAAAAGGATTGTGGAGAAGTTTCTCCTCTTTATTTTTCTCTCTCCCTTTTAGATTTGTTCTTTCTTGTCTCCCTCAGCAGCTCCATGGTTTTTTGTTTCCTTGTAAATATTAGAGCCTAACTGAAACCTAACTTACTGTAAAACAAACCCAAGGTTCCTAATAATTAAATTACTTCAGATTCAATGAATTTAATACAAAATTTACCCAACTTACTGTAAAAACGTTGTGTCTTACAAAATTTGTTTGAGGATCACTTAATGTTTTTGGTTTATGAATGCTGTAAGGCAGAAGGAAGGAAACAAATCTTGTAAAAGATGATGCAGGTGTTCTGACTTTATTTTCTTCCGTGATTTTAGCCTATAGCCTAGAGGAGTTTAATGTGTCTGGAGCCTTTTGTCTCCTGGCAGAGGTGTTGGTGGATAACAGGATGTGCTAAACAAGACCAGAACAGCTGAGGAGGAATTGAAGTGCCCAGAGTTTAGATCTGATAAAGGATGTAATAGGCCTATCGTAAAGTTAAACTTACTTTGCATTTGTCTTTAACAAGCACTGTTTCTCTGTGTTTAATTAGATAAGTTAATGAGTTAGACCTCCTGGTATTTAGGGTATAGAGATAATAGTTTATAACCATTAATTTCTTAACTCCTCCCTAGTGTCAAGCAAATAATCTTTAAAGGCAGCCTGTTTATCAAATTTGGTGATAGAAACTTGGAATATAAACCTCAAAATTCGAGCCCTGTAAACTAATTTATTTATGTAACCTGGGAGGAGTGTTTTTAAGGGAGAAAGCATAAAGAATGCCATGTCATTTGGATAAGGAAGTCTAGGTAAGTGATCATGCCTTAAGGACATGGGGAATAATGTTAACACAGTGGTTTAGGTCCTCTGGAAGAGCTGCCCTCCTTCCTTCCTGTGCTGGCTGGGCTGTCTTGCAGCAATTTGTGTCTGAATTAAATCCTTAGGCAACTCCTTTAAGTTTCTTATCTGGCTGATGAGTAGCAAACACAGGAAAACAAATCCTCTGCTGTACAGATACTGTGAATTAACAGGCTGTGTTGTCAAATGTGCCAAATGGGTTTAAATACATGCTGAACTGGACTGATTTAATGCGCAAAGGTGGTCTCTGTGTCCAGCTAACCCCAGCACTTCTACATCAGCATCTTCCAGAGGAGCTGGTAACCAGTTCAGATTAGGAAGAAGCCTATGTTACTAATAGCCCAGGGAAATCAACAGCTACATAGGCTGTTTGCCCTACAAACCTGTAATAATAATGATCTACTGTTTTGATATAAACATTCCTTCATATCTGTGCTTATCATTCCAGTGAGTGTCTATCGGGGTGTCTTTTGGAGATCCCTGCCTTCCTGACAGCCCACACATGGCAAATTTAACAGTGGGTTTGAGCTTGGTTTTGTTTGTTTTTCATACTTACCTGTGTATAGTTATTTACGTGCCTAGGATCAGGCAGCTCCATCCACAGAGTGCTTTTGCCTGGTCTGAGCATCCTCTGTATCAAGTGGAAATTGTATGAGAAATTTGTAGCTTTTAAAATGTTTAATTCACTAAGAAAATCATTAAGCGCCCTAAATTCTCCACTCAGAATCAGTTAAATAAAATGATGCTATGAGTTGTCCTGTCATTTTCCACATTCAGAAATGGAATAATATATTATACTTTTATGTGCCAGAGTCTTTTACTGTAAGACATATAAGATAGTCAGGAAAATATATTGAAAGACTGAAAATAGTATTTCAATCAAAGACTATGAAATTTTCATTTGCTTTTTTTTTGTCAGAAACAGAATCGTCTGGTAATAGTTTGATCCTTCCCTTGGATTTTTCTCAGTATCAGGCTAGAAATTGGTGTTGCATCTTATTTTCTCTTCCTGTAGTTTAGTACTGTGTAATAAATGTTTTTGTGTAGTTCACTTTATTCATACACAAGTCCAGTGTGTGGATTCTGTCCTTTTGCTCTGTGAGGTCTGGCACTGCTGTTCTGAGGGGCTTCACTGGAGAGCATAACCATCTCCTCTTGTGCTGTTTTTTCTACTTGTCTGCTTGTTCTAAATGGGTTATTTTTTCTAAATCACTTCTTGATCACTTTCCCTAAACGTAATCTACATCCCCCTGTAGTAACTTGACACCATAGAATGTGCTGAGCTGGAAGGGAGCCACCAAGGATCATAAGAGTCCAACTCCTGGCCCTGTGCAGGACACCCCAACAATCACACCCTGTGCCTGAGAGCTTTTTCCAAACAGTTCTGGAACTCTTGTCAGGCTGGGCCTGTGACTACTTTTACCATGTTTTTAGCCCTATCTTACACCTTACTTTATATGGAGTTGAAATGGGTTTATTTTTTAAAGTAGCATGTTTGACCTGAAAAGCCTGACTTTGGTGCCTAGAAAAATGTTGGGGAAAATGTTTTGTTTTCAAAGATTTTGGGAGATCTGTTTTTTCTTTATATTGAACTGAGTAGACCCTCAGAATAATCTTCTGTCTCTCACCTCCCAACAACAACAAAAGAATGTATCCTCAATGTTTTCTGGCCCCTCGAGGTACCTGCTCGGTAATACCCTTCCTGCAGTGCTGGACTGCAAGGCCTTCACATCTCTGAGCTCAGCTGCCAAAGTAGAGCCATATGTCTTCAACTGCAAAAATTGAAGCTGAAATAAAGAATTAGATTGTCTCAGACAAGAGTGCAATCAGTGGTGAGAAACTGGGACTATAACTTTCTTAACATAGCTCTAGTGATTTATCTTGGAAGGGAGGTGGATTTAAGAGAACATGCTGACATGCAGTATTGGTGTTTTAGCATCAGGCGTGGGTTGATCCTCACTTTACAGTTTTCCAACTTTTCTGTGAGTTGGTCTGTCCCACCACGTCTGTCTTCTTCCTCCCAAGCACTATTGTGAACCTCTTTGTGACCATCTCTTGTGAGAACGCCTCAGATGTACTAGAAGTAGTGTCATAAACTTAATGATGCTGTAAAAGTCTTTTATAGAAGGATTTCTTCAGACTGCATATTATTGACAATTCCTGCAATTTAATACAGACCGTGTAGAAACTTGTTCTTAAGATGCTCAGACTGTTCAAAATCAAAAATAGACCTTAGGGAAGAAGGTATCGAGGGAGATAGGACAACCTGTCAGCAGCCTCTGGGTTAACATATCTGGTGGGAAGTTCTAATTTACCATCAAAGTGGCAGCGACTCACTTGGTATGAAGTGCCAAGGAGACAGATGGCAATGTTGAAATATTCTCTGTTGTGCCTATCATCAGGTCTAGTAAAAAGAGAACTCAGGAGCAACAACATGTTGTAGTAGAGTAAATAATACTTGCTACCGCTTTTTTATAGGGAGTGAAGTTGTTTGTTGGAAGCTGCTGATGTAAAGCTGAGCTGAATTCTTTAATATGGACAGAGAAGAAATATTAGGTACAAAGACAGGTTTATATTAATGTCGTACTACCTTGGAGCAGATAAATTAAAATTTCATTCCTGTAGAAAAATATTAACTTTAATGTTCAAGTTCAGTGGAAACAAGGAGGGAAGTAAGCCCCAGCATGCTATTGGGGATAACTCTGCTTTGGGATTGAGTGCCTGCCTCTCTGTCTTTGCTTTTTGTCCCAGATTCATGTCTGGCTGATGCTCTGTTTCTACTGTTATATTGGACTTTAAAGGCAGCAGGCCCTGGTTTATCGTAAGAGGCTCTATAGAAGTAACATGGACACGTGTCAAGTGTTAATTGGTCTATCACCCTTATCTCGGTGGGAAGATGAGGTTTTGCTTAAGAGGAAATAATTGCTTAAGTTGTTCCCTTGGAAGAGGGACCTAAAAATCAGGATTGAGTACTGTGCTGTCCCTTCTGCCTTGGTCCATGTATCTGGGCATGTCCCTTTGAACCTCTCTTTCTTAGTATGTGGAATAGCGATGCAATGGTACCAGGAATGACAGCATCAACTGCTGTCATTTTTTCACTGCTCTAATGCACTTGGATATTTGTAGGTGGCATCAAGTTCCTAAAAGCTGCTATTTGGAGAACATGGACACTCTTCTACTTCTCTAGATCTTTTTCTAGCTGCTCTGTAACAGCTTTCTGCTCAGAGTCTTAAAGGCTGACTTCTAATACAGAAGGAAGCAGAAAAGTAGGAATTAACTTGTAGTTTTATGTAAGTATTGCTTATTTCTTTCTTATTGTTGCAAGTTGTCTTGAAAAAAGGGACTTTCAATCTTTGCAGGACCAGCTCCTCTCTGGGCAGACAGGCAAAACAAGAAGAATATAAGGGGCCTGTAATGATATCATGAGCTTTAAAAGACACAAATTTTAAATAATCATATATATTAATGTTGGTGTTTCTGGTGGCAAGCTGATTTGTTCTCTGCATTTCTTTGTCTGTATTCCAGTCAGGGCAGTGATTTCAGCTAGACTTTTGAAATCTGAAGGAAAGGGCCATGTTATACCCAGAGACTGGCTTCTCCTTTCTGTCTTAATTTCTTCCTGTGCAAAGATACAGAGAGCTGCTATTTAGTTTCAACTTAAGTGTTATTATATTCCAAGTATAGGTCTTAACGTATGACATATTGTATGACATATTTTCTCTTCTTCCAAAAAAGTATTTTTGTCTGTAGTCTTGGTCTGTCACACATTTCAATAAAAATTTGATCTTGTCTTAGGTTTTGGGAGAGAGCAGGGTTTTGGGAGGGAGCAGGAAACAGTCCATGAATGTATGCTTGGCCCTTAGGAGGGATCTTTGGTTACACCTCCATCTTCAGCAGACATTATGGGTTGGTATATAAGGACTGTAGAGAATCTGACCTGTAACATACTGTGCAAATTAATTTTAATCCTTCCTTATGGCTTCTTTTAGAGTTAAGATCCACAGGTTGCCTTGTAGGCAGTAGCAGGGGAAAAGCTCCCTTTCCCTGTAAATGTGAAATGTAAAATGCTCACTGAAAATGAAATAATAGTTTATTGTGTTCCTGGCAAAACACATGCAGTCCCTGAACATTTCGATATTCTCTCCCATCCCAAACATAAAGAAATGCACTGGAGTGCATATAGGATGGGTAAGGTTGCTTGAAAGAAGGGGAAAACAAAAGTAAGAGCAACTGGCAGACTTCAATTATACTTGAATAGCAAGGATTTATGATTTGTTTCCTTTAAAATGAGCAGATATATTAGTAATTCCTATCCCAATGACATGTATTCTTTGTTGATGATACAAGGTAGATGTAGTGCAGCTAAATGCTTTCCTATTTAGTTTAGTATGTTTTCTATAACCAGACAAGTAGGACAGAGATGTTCTGCATTATAACAAGAACATCATTAAAATGACAGATGACCATAAAATTAAATCTTGCTTTCCCATGGGGTATTTTTGAATGTTAAGTTAAAGCATCTGCAACTGATTATTTTGTCCTTATTAAGCTCAAACTGTCCAGAACTTTGAGTTTTTAAATGCAAGTTCATCTCTTATATTGTGTATTTGTGATGAAGTAATTGAATAAAAAGATTCAATATATTTTTAATAACATAGACTTATCTCACTGATTGATTGTGATTAGAGTCTGGGTTGAGATCTTCCTATGCATGTATTCTTGTAATGTACTGGTCTGGCTGGCAGTCTCATGAGTTCAGTTTACATGGAAGTATGTTACCACCTACTTTTTCATTTATAAGCCTGTCTAAGAGCAGCAGATATAGATGTACATGAGAATGTATTTGGCCATTACATGTGGGACAGGAGCAAATATTGGGAGATAAAGAGGAAGAGACTGGTCTGACACTGGACCCTTATGAATTTTCTGTAACCTTGCGAGTCTTAGATTTGCCAAGTATGTCTGTGTGAACTTAGCAGCTCCCAAGATGGTGTATTGCCTGAACTACAGAAGCATGTGTAAATGGAAATTTAGAAGGCTTGCTTTCAGATTAGTATTGCGCATGGTAACTAGTTTCCAAACAAGAGCTTATCTTGAAAGCCACGTTTTATAAATAACAATAGCTGTATTGCCTCATCATGTCTCACATTATTGGACATACAGCAGGCACCCAAATGTACCTGGTTTTGTGAAGCAAACCATGGGCAGGCTTCATTCTAGATCCATAACTGGTGACCTCCAGATTTCTGTGTTCCTTGATTTTAACTAGTGATTACTGACTCTAATTTGAACCTAGAAGAGCCTGAAGCAAAGTATTAAACCCAAAATTTATTCAAAAGTCATGGGCATTGTATGACTGCTTCTTCATATCTGCATATATGGAAACCTGAGTTTTCACTAATGCTAAAATTTTGTAACAGACCTGCATTTAGAAAACAGCTGGCTTTTTTTTCCTCCTAACAGCCAATTGCTTATAACAATAACAAAAGTCAGTAGTAATGTCCTTGATCATTTAATTTCTCTTTACCATTCTAAATGATACTCATCTAATGTGAAAACAAATCTGAAGATGGGTTTTCCACCTGAGAGGCTGTGTTTTGTGAGAAAAATGTGATACAGGGTTTTATTTTACACTGCTACTAAATTTTAATAATACCTTTTCCTCTGTGTACTGCTCTGTGTGTATAACATATGCGTCTAGGAAGAAGAAGGCAAAAGTAATGGACCTAAGGAAACTGTAGGTCCAGGGAGACATTCACTGCTCTAGTATTAACAGGTTATTAAACTATTTCAGTTGACTAGGTAGGACTTGCAGTTAAAATAGTTCAGGTTAATCATATTTTTTTGTCTGAGTTAAGTATCAAATAAATTTTCTTCAAAAGTGGCTACAGAGGCAAAAAAAGGGTGAACAAAAAACCCCAGAAAACCCCTAGAGTGATAGTATAAAATAGGCAGTGCTTTCTGACCTGGCCTGCTGACCATTTGCTCCTTTATTTACTACAGCTTATTTCTTACTTAAAAAAAAAAAGATCTAAAGCAGATCAGCAAATAGTCCTGCGAACTCAGATAAACTGTACATCCGAAGGCTACAATTTTCCTATTCTACAGCCTTCTTAAAGAGATTGTACCTGCAAAACCCACAGCTATATGCAATCAATTGATTGCTAAAAGTTATTATCCCCCTAGGATGCTTTCCTTTTCATATGCGCTAGAACATTAAATTTAAAAATTAGGCCTGCTGTGAAACTAACAACAGTCTTCAACTGAAAAATGTCAATCCACTTCAAACAATTTCAAGAAGATTCTATTTTGCCCTTCACTTAACAAAAAAAAAAAAAAAAAATTAAGTCTGAAGGGGCTGTGTAGCACATCCTCACTGGAGGCCAAATCCTGCCTGACTGTAGGTCAGCATGGCCTTGCCCCTGTGCTGTTTTGCTGCAGTGTCTGCGAGCAGGCTGGGAGGTGACAGTGGGATGTTCACCAGCTCCTCTTGAGAAGGTGACAGGAGCTCAAGGACTTTGTGAAGAGCACTCCCCACAGAGCATCTTCCTTTCCTCATCATGCCTGACAATTTACATCTTTGCTGAGACTGAGCTGCTGGATTTTTTCAGACCTTCTGCCAGCCAGCACAGGAACAAAAATCATGTGCTGTGTGTGAGAAAACACTTAGTAACTCTTACAGGTTGGGGATATCAGCACCTGTGCTCAGTGCTCTGGAAACTTGGTGTCTCAATCTAGAAATATTCAGGCTACCTTAGAGGTACAGCTCTCCAAGAGGGTGAAAAAACAAAGACAGAAAACCTGATCAGGAATACTGCTGAGCTGAAGGATTTGTATTGGAACAGTATAATTGAAAAGGTAGTTTCATTATGGGAAATACAGTTGCTAATTAATGAGGGATATTTGTGTGGGTCAGTGGAAAATTGAAAGGTGGTGCTTCAGATTTTGCTCCACCCTCTCCCAAGTTAGCAGAGGTGCAATAGATAGTAAAAGAAATCTTATGCTGAAAGTTTTTAAACTTTGTATTTTGCAAAATGATGCCTTAGGATTTTAGCTTTTATATTTTTCATATCCTGTGTATATCCTTTAGTGTGTAATTCTAACTCCATATGGACTGTTAACTACCGTTCTCCCATTTTGGTCAGACAAAACAATTCCTCTCTAGGCCTGAAACTCAAGGACACCTTACTGTCTCAGGCCCCAAGATATGAGCTGGGGGGGGGCAAACTTGGGGTAAGTGACTTCGTTACCTGAAGCTGTAATTGGAGGATTAAGCCCCGATATGCTAATGGACCAAACTTATAAAAGTATGAAAACCCATGACCCTGTTGTCCCTTTTGGATGTAGCCCCTGGGGGCTCTGACTGCTCTCATGTACCTGAAGGCCCTTCAATAAATATAACCACTTTTTATTCTCTTAATTTTGTCCAGCCTCTGTTTTTAGATAGCCCCTAAAAGCATCAAAACCTACTTTTACATGGTATTTTCTTCTCCTTGCAATGTTGTGCCAGTTCTGATTTTGTCCCCTTTCATATTCACAGTCATTTCATGAATTGCTCTCATCCGCTGCTTAGTTTCAATTGCAGTTGCCGTTTTGGTGTCCCGCTAAGAGTTTCCAAATTGCTGTATCAGCTCTCAAAATAGTGGACAATCACTAGTCTGATTGAAAAAGGAATTGGAGCATTATTCACCATATTATTTAGGAAAAGACGAGCTACAGAACATGTGTTGAGGCAAATCCAACTCTGTCTCCTGCAGACGCCACAGAGCTGCATTTTGTAAGACTGTAATAGGTTGTTTATGCTCATTAACTTCAATATTTTATGCCATTCAGAATAAATCCAAAACCATTTGAGTTCAAAGTGGAACTGAGATGATGATTATTATTATAATCTATAAATCTTTGAATCAGATTTTCCTTACATTTGGAAGTGCAACTTGGTTCTGTTTGCTTCTCAGTAATACATAAAATTAGACAAAATTAACTCACAAACATGTCTAAAAAAAAAAATGTCATGTTACAGGCAGTGGGTTGGATTTATCTCAATTAGCTTCAGCCGTCTACAAACTGAGGAAGATTTCAGCCTCATTTCATGTGCTCTCAATGGAGAATGCAGCCCTCCCATTTTAGCCATCTCCATTAAAAAGGGATCAATTCAGACCACTGGCACCTTCTAATTTTTCATTAACTGCAGAGGAAGGCTCCGAAATGTGAAGGATAAGAAACCTGTTTGGGTTTGGCTGAAAACCCTCCTGGAGAAACTTTCTAATCAGACAGCATTAACCTAGAGGAATATAAAAGTTTTCAGTAACCGTGAAGTCAAATGTGTTTGCAAAAGCAGCTTTGCCAAATAGAAAACTGGTTTAGAAAATAACACACATGCATGATTCAAAGCAACAACTTGATATTTGCGGGCTGTCAGGCTCTAGCAGGAAAGGGGGAAGCTGGCTTCATTGGAAATGGTCTTCTCTACAAGGTTTGTCATCTTTCCTGGTGACTGCCACTCCTAATTTTCACATTGAACTGTACTCAATCAGACCATATAGCAAGTACATGGAAGTGTAATAGCTAAATCCTGTTAGAGTTTTTGCATGGGAGCAGTGAAGGAGGAGAGGTTTAAATACCAGCACTCTGGAAAAGAAAGATGTGAGGCAAAGTTCACTATGAATATGGAAGGAACAGCTTGATTGAAAATCATTTATCAAAATAAATAATTGCAAAAATTAAGTATATTTGGGAATCATAACAATAATTTTCTTTTTTAGAGTGAGCCAGTAAAATTTTGCTGACAATTTGATACTTTGGATCTTTTTTTATTTGATGCTAAGCTTATGATAGATGGTGTGTGGTGTAGTGCAGTTCTGTGAATGCTGAAGCAAATGTTAACCCATTTTCATACTGGTTTCTTACTTTGAATGATCAGTCTCAGCTTGGCATTTAACTCAAATTCAGATTTTATAAATTTATTATTGATAGTAGTTGGTTCCAAAAGTCCAAATAAATGAGAAATTGTTGTGGTTTTTCAACCAGCATTGAAATTTTTCAGCTGTATTTGTCAAGTTTATGAAGGCTCATGTCTCTCTGGATTGAAGAAAGAATTGTGTGTGTCTTAGGAGCTCAATTATTGTCATGTATTTCTTTTTGAGTCCCAGGTGATGCACACTATATTTGTATGAGAAAAGAAGGAAAGCTCTTCAGGTTTGCTGCAGCTCATCATTTTGAGTGAGAGTTTTTTCTGATGATGCATGAAAGACATTTGTCATGTGCTGTTATTCATTGCTCATGGGTAATAACAACAGTACTTTGTATATATGTAACTGTTTTGATTTAAACTTTCTCAAGTGCATTATATAATGGAAAAATACAAAAAAACCTGTCAAGACTTCTTTGACAGCACAATGTTCAGTCTCTAGCCATGGCCACATGCAGTTGCTGAAGTCTAACCTTAATCCATTGCAGTTCAGTTGCTGCCCGGGCCAGCTCATGACAATTTTGAAACCTTTTTCTCTTATAGTAATTTTTCTAATCTCCCCAGCATTTTTAGCATCCACAGCATCCTGTAGCAGTAAGTAGATTCAGGGTTTAATTACACCCTCGGTGAACTCCCTCTCTTTTTTTTTTTCCATCCTAAACTGGTCTAGTGCTAATGTCATTAACTGGTGAGTGGTTCCTGTGTTAGAACAATGAGTAACTGCTCCCCACCATTCATCCTCTCCACATCATTCATGTTTTTAAAACAGTTGCTCCCTGATTATAATTGAAATGGCTACAGCACAGATATATGGGATTTACTGTATCTTAAAGCCTTGTTCCATTTCCTTAATATATATAATAATACACATTTCTATCCAGGAAAACCCTTAAGGCTGGCTTTTCTTTATTTCAGCAGAGTAGTTTTCATTCTACCTCTGCTGAGTAAGGTACTGTTTACATGAGTACAAGTGGCAGGTAAAGTGGAAAGGAACAAGGTATACATGTGGCTTTTATGCTTGTACAGACCTTCTCAGGAGCTGGGAATAAAGAGCTACAAATAATTTACAGTTGAAAAGGCAAAAATAAGAACATTTGTAATAAATAATAATTTTTAGGTGATGTTCCTTTTATGTCAAAACAGCAGAATTTAAGGTATCTGCAACATGTATTGAGTCCAGAACAGAAAGAAATCCTTCAAATACATCTGTGTAGCCCAGAGGCCACATAGACTGTTTGTGCAATTAAATAATGATTGGATTTCATAGCCTGTTTATTTACAGGGGATAAACAAGTGCATTTATGCAACGTCTGTTATGAAAATCTTGCCTGTTTATGAATTAGTGTTGATTGGTTGTTTTTGGTTTTTGGTTGGTTTTGGTTTTTTTTTTCACTTGGTGTATGTAGGATCTGCCATCCAGAGTTAGGGTGATTTTCTTTCTTTTATGCTGTTTTAAAAAACAGTTTCTCAAACTGTAAAGTAAGTCTTGTGTTATGCAAAGAAATGACTATTGAAAAGCAAAGTGCACCCTTAGGTAGCATTCAAAAAAGCAATATAATAAGAAAAAGCATTTTTGCAACGCCTTGAAGGCCAAGTCTCTCTATATGTTAATAATAAATGCCCCAATTTCCCAGGCATACTATTTTTATAATATAGTTTTCCTGCCTTAGGTTTTATCTGAATAAATTATGCTCGCTATATGCTAAAATTGGAATAGTTTGGTAACAGCATGATTGCATATGTGATCATTTACAGCGTGTCATAGCTTTTCTCTGAAGCATGAGAATTGGTTTATCTGTGGTTGTCTGTGGCCTAATGGGATTAGCATTGTTTTTGTAAGTGTGAGCGCTTGTAATCTTCATACAACCTGGACTTTTGTGGTGTCAAAATGCTTATCCAGGGCTTTGGAATACCTGGAGAAAGCTTGAAGGGGCTACGCTGATAACAAGAGAGAGGAGTAGTGTTCTTATGCTAATGTCCCAATAAATTTTTCCTACTGCACACCAGAATTCATGTATTAATATCAAAATAGAATCATTCTCGGGCAGGCATTATTCTTTTTGCTTGCAGGGAAAATTTGGAAATCGCGGCATAAAGCCACCTATGGCACCATAGCACAGACCTTTTTTTGCAAGTCACCAGGAGCAGATTTGAATTCACTTAATGCAGGTTGCCTTTGGAGCTGGTTTTGCACTCCCTTTTTCCTGGTCCTTTAATCCAGCTGAGTGTGGGTGATGTTTCCCGCCCTGCCTTAGCATACTGTGTTTAGCTGGCTTTGTATGAAAAAGCCAAAAAAGTGTTAGTTGTTGCTTTCATGGTATTTTTGTAACTTCTACTGTACCATGATTTAGCATGATTTTTAAAAAAATACTGAAGTCCTGTGTGGCTCTTTCATAGTTCTTAATGAAGCTGTGGAAAATTACAAAAAAGATCAAAGTAAGTCTTGTAACAAGGAAAACAAGAAAGGTGTAAAGGACTTTCATGTTTTAAAAATGCCATGAGATGGAATCTCTCTGGCAGTATCAGAAATAATGCAGGCAACATGAAATGGTACAATTGGTGAGAAGTACAAAATCATAGCAGGAATCACTAATGTGATAAACAGTATTGAGTAGTGACCTGTTTTTAGCCGTGTGTTTATGATATTTGTCCTCCTAATCTATCTTGCCTGGTTTGTCATATTCAAAATGGATAACTGAGCCTTTCCTGAACTTCTGTCTTCCCCAGGCTCTCAATGTACTAAGGTTGTTCTGTCTTTATCCTACCATAGTGACAATCATTCACTTCAGAAAATTCACTGCAGAACTGGAAAAAGGGCAAAGGAAAGTAGCACCCAACTGACTTTTTGTCCTGTGGGTGAAGAAATATTCTTGACATGAACTGTTGCACAGAACAGTATTGTAAAATATGGGATTTGAGATGTGATGTTGGGCCAGTCTCTGGTGGAAGTTTACTGCATAAGAGGAGTTGGTCTTTTAGAAAGGAAAATTTAACCAAGGGAGCAGTGAAAAGAACACATTCAAAGGGAGAAAAAGCATTAATTTAGCACAAAATCAAGGTCCTGGAAAACAGCATTAATCAATACATCAAAGAAGATGAAAAGAAGGAATGCTTTGTCTTTGTGCAAATGTTAAGTGCCTGCAATAAATAAAAGTAATGAAATCCCTAATTTATAATACATTTGATCAGGTTGCTAATAATCTAGCCTAATGGGAAAATTCAAATGATTGAAAGGCTGAAAACATATTTAAATAGCACTGGGAGGGAAGAAGAGAAGTGGTGGCTTAAATATGTGGTATCTTTATGAAGTAACTCTCTGGAATGATTCACAGCTCCACTATCTAATCGGTAATGTGTAAAATGCGGATCTAACTCACCATGTGCAGAAGGCCACCAGTAGAGAGCTACAGGCCAGTTCCTCCTGTAATGTGTAGGAAGAAAAATCACTGTTATGGGAGACTTCAATTACAGTGTTACTGGAATCACACTGCCTTCTTAACAGTATTGTTTTTATTTCTTTTAAAAAAAGATATATATATATATATGATGTACATAAATGTAAATGATTTATCTCCTTCTATGAAATCAGATTTTGAGAGAATTCTGTTAGGCCTCATTTTCACAGATGAAGACAAAATTAGTGGTGGTTTAACTACCAAAGGGAGTAATTAACCAAAGTACAAAAGAACTTGAGTTAGCTGAATTCTAAGCTGCTAGAATGAGTTTAGAAGATCTATGTGTGTATGTGATGTGCATAGATATGTCTGTGTGCTCAGGGCACTGAAGGGGCCGGCTTTGAGAATAATTGGGACACTGCTGTTCAAAAAGAGAACTCACTGAAAGCAAGGAATAAAAACAATAAACTAAAAACAAAAAGCCAAGGGTTAGTTGATTTTAATAAGTATGAATCAGAATCTAGAAATTGTAGACATCTACTGAGGAATGTGTGTGTGTAAACATACACATACACACATACATGTATCTATAATACACATGTATATGCATTATCTACGTCAAATATATTGTATATGTATATAAATACACCCTAAATAAATCAGTGGTGAGGTAGGATCAATGTTGTAAACTACTCTCTTTTCATTTGTACTAGACTTTTATATAGAAAAATAATATATAAATATATATAAATAAAACTAATTAATTGTAACTTTAAAGTATGATTACTTAATTAGTTATGAAAATGGAAAGTGTTTGAATGATGCCATAGGAATGAAAAATAGAAGAGTTTAAAAAGATAATTCTGGGTAAGTATTGATGTTCTGTATTTGGAAAAGGCAGCAGAAGAGCATGACAAGGTCTCATTAAAATTGTAACTAAGGATTCTTAATAATGGATAATAATGCTGGGCATTTTGCAGTCAACAAGTTTGAACTGAGAGTTTCTGAGAGTTATAAAAAATCTGTTTGAATAATTCTCTGAGTCATTGCTGTTGATTTTTTTGTAGAGTGTTGGGGAAGTTCCAGATGATGAGAAGAAATCCAATGTTGTGCCAATAAAAGGCTAAAGACCCAGATAATTATAAGTCTGTCAGCCTGACATTGGTCTCTGGGAAAATAATGGAATGGTTTCTAAAGGACTCAATTAATAAAGAATTAAACAAGGGAAATATAGTTATTACTAATCAGCATGGGTTTATAGAAAACAGACCATGTCAGATTAGCTTGGTGTCATTTTTATGGTATTACAAATTTGGCTGATGTAATGAAGTTCTGTAGGGCACTGACTGGGTACAAAGTATTGATGAAACCTATGTGCTTATTTAGCAGTGCAGAAGCAAAATGGGTAAATTCAGAGCTGTATGGTTAACAGCATAGGAATTGGTTTTTTGCTGCTTACAGTGAAGAACAATGTACCTTGAAAACAGACATGGGTCTATTTTCTGTTGAGCCAGAGCCTGTACTTCGCACACAGCTCTATCTCCCTGGAGCATGATGTATCCCACTATTCTTCTAAAAGTAATGAGCGCAATCAATTACTGGTAAAAGCCATCTGGATCCGATGGCGAACTGTGAGCAGTGTGTTTGGATGCTGTCTGATAGAAAGATTGCAGGTAGACAGAAGGGTGAGAAGCATAGGTGAAGACTGAAGGGGTATAAGGATGGTACATGACAACAGAAACATCTTTTGATTCTTTTCTCATTTTATGTTTCTCTTTGGTTGACCAGCTGGGTCCTTTTGTTGATTTGTTTGAGGCTGCCAGTTAATGGGTAGAGCACCCAGCACGGTCAAGTGCTACGTGGTACTTCCTAGAAATGGGAACTGTGATGAAGTAATTCTCTTATTGCAACCTCTACTGTCAGAAAAAAACTACACAAAGGCTAAAAGAGAACAATTTGTAGTTAGCATGTATGAAGACAAAATTTAACAACCGTTTTTACTGAGTTCTACTACAATTTTTTCAATCTCTTCTTATATAAATCATTGGCTTTGCTTCCCAAGAGTTGATTCATTAAAAGTGGATCAGAGTATTTTCTTTTATATTGGTTGGTTGTTAGAGCTTCCTGGAAACCTTAATTTCTGTTCTTATGAGAATTCAGATCTTGAAGATAGAGCAGAGAATAGAACGAAACCTTCCAGATTTCTATCAGCCATGATTGATGAAGAGTTGCTGAGCAAAGCTGCAAGAAATTTCCATACATTCGTCTTGCCCACAAGTTTTATGGGAAGTCCAACTGTATTCCTGGAGAACTTTCATAGGAGTGAGGTGAGGCTCTCCAGTAGACAAATCACCTAAAGACCACTTTAGACAGCTCATTTCTCATCGTGATGTCAATTGGGTTTTATTAATGCTTCATGCAGAAGTGGAGAACATAGGAATTTTTGAAGTTGGGTCAGCTCTTAATGAGCTGTAAATAGGGCTTATCTAAATACACTGTAGTTGCTTGAATAATTAATTTTGAATAATTGACTTCATGGTTCTTTTAGATTATTTTTTCTTTTTGCATTTATAATCTATTGACATCCAAATTGTTAAGTCTAAGTAAATAAACATTACATGGTAGAATTCATCCAGGGGAAATAATTTATCCTGAAGTCAGTATTTTATCCTCAGACAATATTCTGTGGGCATATACATTCATAAAAATGCCATCTGTGGAAAAGATCTGGATATCCCTGTGGAGATTCATGATGCTTAAAACATTTTTTATAACTTCATGAATTTCTTTCAGAACAAATGAGCAAAAGAAATACAAAAAGGTGATATACTTCTATTGAAAACATGGTAATTTTCTAGTTGAGATGAACAGAAGTACATTAGATTTTAAATTTCTGCAAATTTTAACATTAGGTACTGCAGGAATTACTGCGAAAACTCCAGTGCCAATTTTAATGTGTAGCTTGATACTATTGCTCATTTATGTAGATATATTAATTACAGTTTTAGTCCTGATTTCTCTAAAAGGCTTTTGCTAACAGGTTTTGAATCCATTTTTAAAAAGTGTGCAAGGTGAGAAAAGTCTGAAAGTAATTTTGGATGTGAAAAGGCTTTTGTGTCATTTTTTATTAAAGGCAGGAGGTACAGAGGAGTCTGTTCCCTTGTGCATAAATAATGAGGGCTCCTACTCTCCCCCTGAGTTACAGCAATTAGGGCTTTTGTAAAATTGTTCAGATGCAGCAGTGAATGAACAGTCATTGAAACTGAAGGACATGACAACCAAAACTGAGAGAAGAGCTTGAAGTCATGGGTAATTCAGTATGACAGAATACCAGAATACCACTGAGGCCAAGGGCATGATTAAAGAAAAATAAGTGTCTCTGCCTTTAGATCTGCAATTACAGGAGATGAAATATGAAAATGGAAGGGAGTAAACGCCCTCCTCCCCCCATTCTTTAAATAAATTTAAAACCAAAAAATGTAGATAGGAGGAATAAGAAATTTTCTTAGAAAATGGTTATTTTTCTAGCATCTTTAATGAAATGGTTTTAATGACCTGGAAAAGATCTTCTAGTATTGGTGACAAGATATTAAATGAGAGGTATCGTTGGTCTGTCCTGATGTGTTTGTTCTTCTCTCCCTTAATTTATTTGGAAGATAAGTAGAGGATTTTCAGAAAATTTATAAAACACATAGAATTTGCAATTACAACCAAGAAAAATTTGCATTTAACTTTGCAGTTTATGTTAATAAACTTGTCAATGCCAATGTAGATTATTGACTTTTAAAATAGCTAAAATATGTGTGCAGCTTTTAGAGTGCTACTAAAACCTTGGTCATGCAAAAAAAATCTGCATCTCCAAATAAATAAAGTTTAAAAATTCCAAGTTTTATGTAACTGTAGTATGAGGTCATCTGGTAGTGGTTAATCTGGTCAAACTCAGGTGCAATCCTAAATGTAATACATATTTTTCTGGATTTCACATATGGAAAATTTGGCAGCCCAATATGGAGACAATTTTACAAGACAGTGGGACCAAAATTGGGTATAGTTTTTCTGAAAATTGTTTCCAAAAATAAATATATCAGAGGTGTGGGGATGTTCATGCAAAGACAGGCATCAGCTTTTGTCAAAACAATGTAATGTTCTAAGTTGATTTAGTGATGGTTATAATCAGCAGTAAATTATAATCATGCTAAATGATCAGGTTTAGTATGTGTAAGTGCAACATAGAGCAGAAGATACTGCAGGTGTTTGTAAAGTGAATAAAGTACTCTGATAGATTAAAAATGCAGTGCTCAAAGTTTGAAGTGTAATTTTTTTCTCTCTCTTTTATTTTAGTATATTTTTAATAGCTGTCTGGATTTTTTTTTAAAAAAAGACAAACCTGGCATTATAATTTGGGGATCTGTTTCAGTAGAGTGTAGTGATTATGTGTGTGTGTGTCTGGAAACTGTGGGAATAAAGGATCATACTGTTTTAGAAATCAAAATACAGAATTATGCTCTTAATGGTGGAGACACGGCAGAGAGGAGTTAGAAGCATTGCTGAAGGCAATTATCTAGAGACTTGCTAAACTCACTGCACTGTTCATATTAAATATACTAATTCCCCAGGCACTAACTCAGCTCAGGGAAGTTTCCTAGGCTTTTCTATATTAATACTGTTAAGAGGAAAGGCAGGGAAGCCAGGTTCGTTTGGGAGGCTAATTGGAACAGAACGAAGAGAGTGGAAAAAATAGCTTCATTTTCTGTTTGTAGAGGATTGAAGACCTTTGTTCTTTCAACTTCTGTGTGAGAGAAGGGAGAGAACTTTCCAAAAACACGAGAACCCCAGTTCTGAATACAGGGTTTTGCATTGTGGTGACTGGGTATACAATGAATGGCCAGTGGTTCTTATCCCAAGAATCCTTATCCCAAGGATCCTTTTGCTGAGCAGGGATTAGCATGCTGTCTCCTCTTCCTTTTGGACATTGGCATCCTCCCTTTTGTCGTTCTCCTGCTCCCAGTTGTTGCACTTCTGCATTTCCTTTTTGATTGCCTATTTGTATTTGCCTGTCTTTTTTTATTTCACTGTGCCCGAGCATTTGGAAACTACACGGGTATTTGCCATCTTAGTATCTCTCATTTTATTGCTGCGTGGATTGCTTTGGTTTGGCCGGTCTGGTTTTTTCCCCCTCTACTCTCACACATCTGGAGGAAAGAAAGGGCTTCCCAGAGAGTTTCTGGGAGTTTTGCTAAGAGTTTTCTACCCTATAAATGGATGAAACAGGGTCTGCCTGAGCACTGTTAATTTTCTTCTGGTCCCAGCTGTGGTCTGTAGCTTTTACAGTAGAGACTCTGCAGTGCCCAGCTCAAATGCATATGCACAAAGCAAACCACCAGAGCAGTGCTGCTTTACTGAAGGATCTTTTGTCTTGTGAGAAAACTGCAGTTTCAAAGACTTGATGAAGTACAAGGCTGCATTTGTTCTGTGGATAGTCTTTTCCTCCTCCAGAGTGCTGAAACACTGAAAGCATACTTGTTGGTCTAGGCCTACCTTGTCTGCAAGTGTCTCATGTAAAATAGCTCAAATATGACTATGTATAAAAATACACATTATATGTGAGCCTGTTAAAACCTTTAAGAAAAGTGACATATGAATAATGATATATTTTCTCTCTACTGTTACCTGGCATTTAGATTTATTTGGCTGATGCTACTTGCCTTTATCCATGTTGTCCTAGTGCCTAGGAGCCAAACAGGTTTGATTTGTGCTGGCACATACAGTGTATGAAGAGGAGGTGGAGTGGATCACTGCAGTCAGTAAGAGAAAGGGAACATCAGCCTTAACTCCTTACCAGTGCTAGAAACTTTGGGATTTTTTTTTTTTTCTAAAATGAAAAGGTAGCTTGTTCAACCTCAAACACAGTTTTTCTGAAAGCAGAAAATGTTATTCTCAAACTTCAGAACTTAAATCCATTTATTAATGTTGACTCTGAATAATACTCTGGTTTAGCTAGTTTCAGTTGCATACTTTCTGGGGTCTGCAAGTAACACTAAAACCAAGCAATAAGTATGGGTGTCGTTCAGTGAAATAGAATGCTGGACAGCAGTTGGACATTGAAAAACTCCTTTATGTTTGTTATGAAGATATTGAGGTTTTGTTAAAAGAAAGCATCTAATGAAAACGTGTTACAGGCTAGAAGGTCGGATTTGGTAAAAAAAGGGTTTTTTTCTGCAAAGCATAAACACAGTGTAATTTAGGATTCATAAAATCCTTGGAATTTTACTTCAAAGTACAGTTAAGCCCTTGATGCAACTCTCACCTTAGAAGTCAGAATCCGGAATTGTCATTTAGATTCAGTATCTGTATTTAAAATTGCCTAATATGGTTAGTTGCTTGGCATGGCATTATAATTGAGGTATTTAATAAACTGTTTAAGTACTATTCTTTTTATCCATACAGTTTCTTTGTGAGGCTGAGTTTTAAGGCCTGAAGTCTTAACAAATTAATCAGCTTTCCACAGCAAAGCAAACACAATTTCCTCCCTTGCATATTTTAAGTAATCCAGGCTTGGGGGCAGGGCCCAGTCTTTGGGGATGGTGGCTTCTTTTAATTCCTCCATAATTCTAAATCCTCAAAATTAGAGATGAGGAGCAGAACAAGAAACATTGCAATGCACAGTGTTTTCCTCCCTCCTTTATTATTCTGTGAAAAGGTAGTGCAAACAAGAGGCTTTCTGCTGCGATGCTCTGGAGTTGTGCATTGGGGTACAGTTTGGAGATTTATCACTGCGCAGGTGAAAATAAATTCCTGTGAAAAGTGTGTAACCTTTGCTTCTCATTGACTGTTTTTGTATAGATAATTTCTTTAGCTCTGTTGTCCCCAAGCATCTGAAGCTCAAGCTTCTGTGAGTCAGAGACATTTCCCTGCGCCACACTCAGATAAGCATGGTTGTATGCATGGAAGAAATTAACTGGTGAATCTATTACTTGTAATATTTTCTTTCCTCTGTGTGGTAATTTCTTTTACTGAGACAGAGACATTTTTGATAAGACAGTGGCAACCAGATATGCTGAACGTGTTTGTCCATAGCTGCAAGAAGATGAACTGCATGAAACCAGCTAAGCAAGGCAAAAAATATTTCTTTTGTAACTTTTTGAAATAATACTTATATACCTGCACCCTAGAGTATTTTAAATTGCGTTGTTATTATATTTCTTTCTGGACAAAGACCACTCATACTGATGCCTTTTCCCGGTCTTAAAATCAAGAATCAAACATGGTTAGAAGGGAAAAGAGGTTTTACCTTGGTATTTATTTTAAGGATCCTTAGGTGCACCACATCCAGTTCGAACGCACCTCCATGCACACTGCAAAATGCACACCCCCAAAAGATCTGGTATAACATTATAGGTTTTACTAATTAGCATATCTATCAAAGATTCCCCACTGAGAGGCCTGAATGAGCCCCCCTCCCCAAGGAGCCTTCCCCTGGATGGTTCTATCTTGGTTTACAGAATGTGTTCTGGAGGGGACCTTGGGGTCTGGGGCACACTGATTCCTAGCTATGAAGCTTCTAAAATGTTTAGTCTCTCAGCTTGACAAACAAGTCCAAGAATGTAGGCAAAAAGCACTAAGAATACAGAAGTTATAAAAGGTATAAAAGGGGTATAAAAGAAAAGGCAAAAAAATCATCATGGCATCAATATATGCCCTGGGGATCTGATCTTGCAAGCAGGTAAATGGTGGTATCCCCATGAGCGATCTCAGTAAGATGGGTGCCCAGCAGTGCAGGGATCAGTCCCTGGGATCCTTAGCAGCTGGATGCTGATCTACACTTCAGCTATAGCCACAATCTCTTGCTATTAAATAGAACTGTGTGAGTCTGAATAGGTTGCAATTAATTCATAGTGCTGGAGCCTGATCACCAAGATGAAATTCAGCCATCCTAATTGTTTCTGAGCTCTAATTTATACTCTGTATGCCTGTAACATTTTACTTTGATTGCAAGGCTTTGCATCTTCTTTGCACTGCCAAAAATTGCCTTTCACCATGTGCTTTGAGTGTTCCACTATATATCTCCTCTGCTTTGGTTTTGAGAATTGGAGTGAAAGGCAACTTCATCCTTCATCTGTAGCAGACTTATGATTAGATTTTAATGCAGTGTCAGGTGTCTTTTGAACATCAGCAGATCCATCAGTGTGCTCCTGGTTGAGGACAGAAATAAAGGTCTTCAGTTTTCAGTTGGAGAGTTGTGCCTTTAAATACCTCTTGTTCAGTCTGGAATAGGGGTGACCTAATTGCAGCCTCCCATTATCTGAAGGGGCTGCGAGAAACAGAGAGAGAGGGACTATTTACAAGAGCATGTAGTGGTAGGACAAGAGGGAATGGATTCAAACTGAAAGAAGGCAGGGTTAGATGGGATATTGGGAAGAATTTCTCCCCTGTGAGGGCACTGAGGCCCTGGCACAGGTTGCCCAGAGAAGCTGTGGCTGCCCCATCCCTGGAAGTGTCCAAGGCCAGGTTGGATGGGGCTCGGAGCAACCTGGGCTAGTGAAAGATGTCCCAGCCCATGGCAGGGGGGTGGAAGCAAAATTGTCTTTGAGCCCCTTCCAGCCCAGGCCATTCTATGATTCTGTGATTCTACTTCTCTTATGTTTGAAATGAAAAGATTTTATATATTGAACTTTCTATGAGACAAACAGTAGAATCTCAGCTGTTTCTGAGATTACAGGATACATAATTGTCTCCTATTAATTTCCATTAACAAAGACAGAAACGTTGCTCTCTTGACTGAACTGCCATTCACACTTGTCCTCCAAGCCCCAGTTCTTTCTGAAACATGCAGGCTCTTTTTTATATAAACCTGTACTTTGGTAGTACCTCTGCAGTATTATTTGTGGGGTTGGAGGAGGGTGTTCACAGCATTTGAAAGAACTGGGAAAGCAGTTAGATTAATTTGTAGTCGCTATTGTTGAAGTGGATATAGATTGGATTTAGCATTTCAATGCTCTGTAGTTTTTCCCTGTGGCACTTAAACAGTAGGTGAGAAATCAATGTCAAGTGTTCTGCTGAATTACTTACACAAACAGAAAATGGCATTTGAGCTGATAACTTTAGCCTGGATCTGGTTGAGCAAGAAACAGTTAAAAATTGCCATTGAGCCAAAAAATGGGAATCTGAAGTGTGGATACCTGACCCGAATGCTCTGAAACACAGAGGGAATAGATGGAAAGGGTATTGTTCCATGCAACTGGGATGAGCACCTGCCTTCTGCCTGAGGAACAGGGAGTGGGCCTGAGAGGGAAGTTTGTGTCAGTCAGTCAAGTCTTTGCAGAGCAGCATCTTTGAGCAATCCAAGCATTGCATAACTCGTATTTTAAACATAGAGTAATGTACTTTTACAAGTAAATACTACTGCAAAATTTTTAAATTAATTTAGCTGCCAAGATTTGCAGTTCTGAGTTAAAAACATGGATGTGAGTTTATACTTGAGATTTTAGCAGTTAGAAATATGCTGTTGGAGGTGGTTATTATTGCATTCATAAGCCAAGATAAATATTATATAAAACAAAAGACAGAAGATCTTGGGAAGGATCACCTGCAAATTTTTGCTGTATATGGGCATTAATATATTTATTGCAAAATGGAAGTGGATATTGTATTCAAGCAAAATTTTAACATGACATATTAAGCATTTTCCCCAGGTAAGACCAGGCATTTACTAGTCAGAGGCTTTACCAGTCTCAGGAAAAAATCATCTATGCTCAGCTGGCTGTTGAAAGAAAATAACCCCAGTTGCAAGGGGTATCAGGACATGGTTCTACAATTCTTATTTTGAGACAAGTGTTGTCTTCTAGATTTTTTTTGTGTTGTTAGGTCAAGAAGAGTTGTTGTGGGTTGCCAGAAATATTTTTAACAGACTTCCAAAGTGAAAATTAAATACATGGGTGGACTAAGCTGTCTATAAATAGAAAATCTAATGTATTCAGTGCTCTAAAATATTTTGTCTGGCTGGCAGCTACTGCTCCAGAAATGTGTGGGTGTTCTGTAGGTCCTTCACGTTACAGACACTCAAGAGAATCAAAAATACTGCCTCATCTCAGGCTTGCCAAGGCAACTGAATCCTGTTATGTGTTAAAAAAATAGTAAGTTTTTCCTCAAGGCAGAGAACCATCTAAGTGTTTTCATTAGCTGTTCATTACACACAATTTAAAGGCAATAATTAATGCCTGACCATAAGTATGACACCTGATTATTTCCGATACAGCAATAAAATGCCAATAAGGGTGTTTGAAAATGTAAAACATGTATGATAAAGCAGACTGTTTAAACTGGAGGTCTGTTTCATCATATGCAACTAGCAAATGCTACTTTTTGTAGACTGCTGTTTTCCCAATGTACTTTGAATGAATATGAGTTTTACTGATTTCTCAGAGTATATGCTGCATATAAAGCAGCCTTGGTTAATCATCATTAGAACATGAATATGGCATTAAAGTACTTTCTAAGTACTTCTTATAGCTTTTCTGCATCTTCCAGAAAACTTGTGGTGTTAGCAGAGGTGTAATTATTTCAAGATCAGATGCAGAAAAACAGGGGTAAATATTCTGTAGTTAAAGACCTTAAAATGTTTTTCATAAGGTGCTTCTTGTACATTACTGAGAATTGCTCAGATACATTTTTAAGTTCTTTAAGGATGATGAAATCAGGGTGATGGAAAAATGCTTTCTCTATGTATCATTTGTATTCCTTCTGAATTTGCTACATTATTTATGATGCAGTCTTGATATTATGGTGATCTTATATGTGAGGAAGTCTGACATTGTAAATTCAATGAAGATTTACCTGCCTTGAAAAATAGATGAGTAAATGAGTATTCTTAGTCATAAATGTATTATATATAATCATAGCAAACCAGACATTTCATGAAATGGTGTTCAGTGATTCTGAAGTACTCCCTTTGACTTGACTTGAGCAAAAAAATTTACATGTGTCTCACCTTGACAATGTAGAGTGTGGGCTTTAAGAACTCTTAAAACCTTGTACAGAGGCAGGAATATGTCAAAGATGGATATGTAGTGTTTTTTTAGTGATTCTCTGGTTTTCATGTGCATTCTTAAAATGGGAAATTTATTATACCCATTCTCATCTAAAAGGCAGCAGTGAAACACTTTGTGAACTTTGCTGCAGGTGGTGGAAATGTGCTAAACACCAACTCTCTGTATACTGCATTTCCAATTAAAGTTATTTTCAGTACACATACAGAACTTGGAGAACCAGTGTCAAAACACAAGGATGGATCAAAATGCCTTAAACTTGGGAAAAGTGCTGTATAAAATATCAAAAGGAGAAATAATACATCAAATGTGTCTCTGAGGGCTGTGGCAATACACAGCATCTGACATGAGATCGGTATTTCTCCCAAGTATCCTAGACAGCTAAGCACCATTTCATATCTCTCCTGTCACGTTACCTTTTTCCTGACCAAGAAACAGGTCACATTGCGTGTGAATGATTCCAGTTTCACTCTCTGGGCTGCTGAGCACTGACGCTTTCACACTGTAAAGCACTCAAGAATATTTTGCTTCATGGTCTTGTGAGGGCAAAGGGATATGGTAATTCTTTCTGTGGTGTGGGTCTTGGCTGTTGTCAATGGAAGCAAACTCTGATGCTCTGCAAGTGCTTTTTGAAATGCTTATTGGTATTATAGTGATGAAATATTATAACACTGATGGTATGAACATGTATTAATGTTCATATTTTCACAAAGGTTATAACTGCCTTTGATTTGAATGCCTTTGGTAATGTTAGTTCATTCCTTTTGACGAAGGTAGTACCAGGAGCCTTTGTAGAAGAGTCAACTTTTGGTACCTACCAGGGAGCCTGTATTTAGTACATTTTCAATGTTTATAGTGGGAGGAAAAAAGAAGCGGGGGGGGAAGTTAAAAGTAAGAAGCACTAACAAGAAATTATTCCTAATCATATTGCTATTCCTGAGGCATAACAGAAGAATTCTGGAAAAATCAAATTGCAGGATGCAAACCTCGGGTGTCAGCTTGTCACTATGTTACATTTAAAGTGGTTATTAAAATCATTATGCTATCAACCTGTGAAGTTTGGGCACACCAAATATAGCAACCTGCTTAATTGCTCGGTATTTTGCAGTGAGTGAAAGAAAAGCAGAAAGGAAGGTGGGAGTGGAGAGAACGGTGTGTTTTCAAGGTACCCTAAAAGGCCACTTTTCCTGTGGAGTAAATTATGCATTTGTTGTTCAATAAGACTTTAGTCTTTGAATATAAAATATTTTATTAGAAATGCAGCTGCCTGCCTGTCTACATAGCTTAGAAATGGTTTTATTGAGATCTTCCAACAATGCAGCACAACACATATTGACATGACTTGGTAGCTCTAATCATGTTATCGACACTGCTCTTCTCTTGGGAAATGAGATTAAAATGAACTGATATTGCCAAAACCAGTGTCTAGAATACGTATGGTCAGGTGTCAAAGTCTAATTTCCCATGGGAGTAAAGCTGGAGAAACTCAGCTGAACTTACTTCAGGTTTATATTTGTATAAGGAGCAACTGGATTCTTGATTATCATACTAGAGACTTGGCTGTGAAAGGCTGAAGTGTGATTCTAGGATAAAACAGTAAATGACAACATTGCTGCAGTAACTACATAAAGCTGGCAATGCAAATGTAAATTTGGGGATGGGAAAAAAAAGATAAAAACCCCAAATTTTCAGCCAATTAGTTTTGAAGAGCACATTGACTCCAAATTGTGTGTTGTCTCCATAAAAGTGAAAAATGAGGCCAGAAAAGTAATTTCTCCAAATACCATAAAGTGTATTTACTTTATTTCTTTTTATTGTTTGTCTCCATTTCTTTAAAACTGGGATTTTTTTTTCCCTTGTCCTGCACCAGGCATAACATAAGGCTGATGATGGAGAACCTACCGAGGCTCAGTTGAGATGTGGTAACTTCACCACACAGCAGCTGATGGCACTGCATTCAATGAACCTGCACAAATACTGACTTTTCAAGGTGCCATTCAGATTCTGTTTTGGTTAAGAACTGGAGGGCAGTCAGTCTTTCTTGCTTACATGTTATGTTTCTAGATTTAAAAAGTTGCAGAAAATTTAGCTGCAAACACTGAAATAATTTATTGAGCATATTTCTGCAGTCTGTGAATGTAATCCATCGCAAATTCTCCTATGCACAAAAAATTGAGGAAAGAAAATATAAACCTGATCTCCTTTTTCTCAAATCTAATTTAAGGAGCATTGAGAAATGTGACTGGAGGTTAGCGTTCACAATTTTTTTTAGTTCTGACTGGCAATTCTTGCCGTGTCACAATATGATTCATTATGAGAAGTGCGTACTCTTTGGTAAAACATACGAGTTGAAGAACATGTGCATCATATCCTCTTCTGAGGATAATTTCTTGAAGAGAATGTAGTTTTCCTCTGTTGGAAGTGTCTGCATGTGCTCCCTCCTTCCATCTGGTCGTGGAAGTTGCTGGCAATGGTGCTGTGGATACATCTGCAGATGTGAAGTGTTTGTTTGAAGAATGGAAGCTGATATTGCATTAATTAGCACAGCTATTACCAATGTCATTAGAGTTACACGTGCACTGGGAAATTCAGGCACGCTGTCTGGTAGGGAAGTATGTGGTATCACCGCTATTGTTTCATGTCTCCCTTCTTGCCAGTAGGTTGGTCTGGGACGAGAATACAATTAGGGATCCTATAGAGTATGAAATATCTACTTCCTTCTTTCTGTTCCTTGTTTTTTGTTTGGTTATTTTTAAAAATTGAGATATTATTCTTTTCACTAAAGGCATTATTTTTTCCTGTAAGACTTTCTAGTAGAGTTGTAATTATTAGTTGTACATTTCTTACAAGGAAATTTGATGTACTAACACATAGAAGAGTTTTGCTCTCCTATGAATTAATTATTTAATTTTGGGTTGTCTCTATTTAGAACTAGTTAGCACATACGTATAGAAGTTATTAATATGCTCACTCATCCAAAATAATTTTTCTGGATACTCTCCCTACTGTGATATGCCACCATAATTAATTCAAGCACATGTTCAGAAGACTCATGTTCTTATTTGAAGCTAATAAGATACTTGTAACATAAACATAAACTTTTTTCACCTGGAAATTCTGTCCTTTGTTGGCATCTCACTCTTGAAGGCAAACTGTCCTTTTCTGTGTGTTTGTTCAGTCCTGATCCCAATGGATGGACTTTACTGGCATTCCGTTGTTACATCAATATAGATGTAAAATATTGTCATTACGGAAGTGACTGAAGTAGCAGACTTTTCTTATAAAATCTCAAAGTCAGCCCACAATGAATTTTAGCATTTGCCATATGACATCCATTTAAGAAAACTGATTTGCAGCTTCTCTGAGTAGCTGTCAGAGATAAAACTTTCCCTTTATCTCTCAGCTGATACGAAGCTCCAGTCTAATACAAAAATCATGTGAAGATTATAATTATACAGAAGCAAATAACTGAAAAAATTGCCCTTCTTCTTTCGAAGGAAGGAAAAAAAAAATCCAGGTTTTGAAAAACTGGTCTAGTGGAAGAGGTGTCTGTGCCGGGGATTGGAATGAGTTGATCTTTAAGGTCCCTTCCAACCCAAACCATTTTCTCATTCTAACATGTGCCATGTTTATGTTGTTTTAATTAGTTTCAAGCTTCATTTATATTAGTTGTTCAGATTGTACCTATAAAATCACATAAACTGTTAGAGCCGGCAGGGTTACCTTTTTGTTTCTGTGAAATAAACGCGGAGTAGAAGGGCATGGCTGAACTGAGCAGGGGTGGAAGTTGCTTGGGAAACAATAGGCAGTGCTGCAGAGGCAATAAAAGATAGGGCTTTGTTGGTATGGCATGTTTGATTATATGAATTTATAAATTTATTGAGAAAAAGTTCAAATTCACTTTCAAGTCAATGGTTCAGAAAAGAGTGGCCAGTGTGTTGGTGGGTGGGTGCCTGAGCGCTCTCTATCTCTGGGTTCCTCAGTGCCTTCTGAAGGCTCTTTTGTAGGAATCCAATTATATGTTGAGGCCTGTTTACTTGCAGTGCCATGCTGATTCTCACCCAAATGTATTGAATGTAGCATCTTCTGCACTATTCTTTGCCTTTACTCCTTGTGGTGGTGCTTCTTAAAGGTGCTGGGAAAGGGAGAAAGAAAAGGGACAACAAATTATCTGTTTCCTTTTGCCAGTTATTTTATCTTCTCAAGTTTGGCTTTATCAGCTGTAATTTGATAGTCATGAAGTATCTAAAAACCAGTTTGCTTTGGAGTAATAAATGTTCTTACAGTAAACTATTCCTTTAGATTGAGCTTTCAAGGTGCTCGCTCAGCCTCTCTTGAGCTTTGGTTACAAATACAAGTACTGAATAAGTGTCTAAGGTGAGCAGTAGTTTCTGAAGAGCAAGTGTGGCTGTCTGAGGCAAATAGCCCAAGCTAATTATGTGCATCAGTCTCCTCCAATGCACTTGACCCTGACACATTTTGGAGCAGGCAGGTCCTCCTTATTTCATCACTGCCATAGTTAAAGACAGTGGCCTGTTGTCTTGTTTCTTGCTCAGGTCAAACATGTCAATGGAGTGGGACATCAGCATGGTCAGATCTAAATTGCTTGCTGCACCAATTTCTAGCTGTATTGTAGTTTATTATCAAATCTGGTTTCCTTGCAGGTGTAAAAGACGTGGTGTCGAGGGAGCAGAGAGGAAAAAACATGGTGAGGAGTTAAGTTTTCAGCCAGTTGATTACTGATCTGAATTTCCAGACCAGGGAGAGCTGTGTAGGCATGGATTGCAAAACTCTGCCATTTATTGACTGAATTCACTGGTTTAGAATAGAGTTATTTTAACCAGTTTTGTGTAAGAAATGTTGATGCAGTAATAGAGACATTCAGTACTTCTATGGAAACACAAAATGTCTTTTCAGAAATATTTCAGAAAAATATCAGCATTTCAAGACAGTCACATCTTTTAAAATAGACTGTTGAGCAGGTTCCATGAGCTCCTGTGGGAGCTCTCCACACAGAAATCTGCTGAACAGTATCAGTTGTTCCTTTTGTCTGACTATAGACTGGTGCTATATTTGTATATAATGTTAAAGCTCCCAAAACTGCAGCTTTTGTCCCAAATACGTAATATCACATTTTAAACAATAAAAGGGACTGCATATTGAGTCTTAAGGTTGCCTTCAGAAAGTTAAACTCTCATAAGTCTTAGCTTGCTTACAGTTTTTGTGATCATCAAGTTGCAGGAGGGTATTATTGACCAAAAGGCTGTTCGTGTGTTCGGGTGGGGCAGTCTTGCAGAAATTAAATGTTTTGTTCCAGATACTTCCTTCATATTTAGACAAAGAAATGAGCAAGAAATTGTACCTGAAAATGGGGATATCATCTCTAGTTCCCTGAAACTGAGCTTTCACATCTTCACTAACTAACTTTAAGGTCTCAGCTTTCCCTGAAAGATCTTGTTCTAACAGGTTAGATTATATAATTCAGAAAAAATTTGCTTCCTAACATAAAAGCTATGCAAACTCCTAAACAGAATTTCATACATACAGAGCTGAGAGGAAAATGCAAACATTTTAAGTTTGGTAATTCAACACATCCTGTTGATGGAGAGTTTAGAGGGATTTTTTTTTACTTTGATGTATTACTGATTTTATCAGTCTCAATCAAATCTGTGAATTATATGCTAAAGAAAGTTAGTATCTGTAGTTCATCAGCACTTTTCTTTCCCTAACTCAGTCTGTTCTCTTCTCTTGAGAAGGTTTTCTCTGCCATTCGAAAGGGACTGAATCTGTGCTCTGCCAAACAACTGGAATAGGTGGCAGCTGAGAGAAGAGCCCTTAGTTCTCCCCTGTTACCTGGATATAAATGGCAAGGAAAAATCAGCTTCAATGGGCTTTAGAAACATGTGTGAAGTTAGGGAAGAAAGATTTCCAGGAGACCTCCTTTATTAGTTTGGTTTGTGTTTCAGAAAAGCTGCCTGAGAGCCCACCCCTGTACAGGCCCTGGGAAGGCAGCTCGTTTTTGTGCTCTAATTAGTGGAAAGGTAAATGCTGTTTTCCAGGTAGGTTTTGGCAACTACTCAGCCTTTCATTCACACTTGTTTTCTGTTGTCATTCTCAAAGAGAGCTACAGCATGCTTGGGGCTCTTTTAGAATCTTGACAGAAAAAGTAACTGATGTCTCAAGCATGGCAATCCTCCGAGTCTCCTACCCTGTTGTAGGAAAAGGTTTTTTCCAACCTCTAACTTAAATAGCTGAATCAAATGGCAGGGATCTGTTGGGAGCCATTGCTTCAGCATGAATACAGGAGGCTTGATTACTGTTATACCAAGTGCCCTTGAATATGTGCAGGTTCAAACCATTTTCTTACAGTTCGTATTTACACATTTTAAATTAGGAAATCTGTTCATCCTGAATATATCACTTATAATCAACTGTTGCTAATAAATGTAATTCAATATTATAAACCTGGAGTAAGTCGAATCTGAAGTGCAGTCTTTAAAATGATGCTAAGCTACATCTGTTGAAAAGAAATCTGTAAAATTGCTTTTCCATGATGGATGCAGGCATGGATGATTTCTTTTTAAAATAAAGATAAAATTAAAGTTGTTATTTGTATTCAATCTGCTGTTTTCATACTAAAGCCCATGAAAAGACCACACAGTAAGCAACTGGTGTTGTCAGCTATTGCGTAAGTGTAGCTTTTGCAGTACATCATTAGTTTGATTCAGGTCAGGTGGGCTGAAATGAAACCATCTGAAGCAAGTCTCATTTTGTGTGGCATTTAACAAGTATGAGATGATAATTGCTGTCACTGAAACATGACTGCTTTTGTAATGAATACTTTCTGCTAGCGGTCAGAGTACGTAGCTCTGTGTGTGTAATGCAACATGCTTTAATCTTAAAATAATTAGTAAATTTGCAATTGAATTTATTGTTCAATGAAGTTGTATTTCACAGAGGTTCTGGCCTCTACAGTCAAATGATCAATGTTTGCTTTTAATTATATAGCACTGGAGAGATCCTGTACACCTTTTCCTGTGATGGCGTTGTGCTTCCAAATAGTTATGTGGATAATCAAATCTGGAGAGCACAGGTTTAAATTGGTTAGTGAAGTTAAGTGCTAGCCCAGCACATCACGTTTTCTCCCCCATGCTGTTCAATCAAATCCATGTTATCTGATTTTACAGTGGCTTTAACGTGGCCCTCTTGTATTTAGGTGGGATTGTTTGACTTCGTCGCCTTTCCATTGATCTTGCCCACGGATGATACTGGTGTCACCTTTCTGCTTGTGTGAAGTCAATACCTTCAGCAGTAGATTAAGAGCTACTCCCCTCTGGCTGGAAAAAATAAGTACAACAGCACGGCTTTGCCTTCTGGTGCTCCTGTGCCAACAGCAGAACTGGTGGGATGCTCGATAATGGGCTGCAGGAAAGTTGTCAGGTCTCTTATGACATTAATAAATGCCAACATGTATGCCATGATCCTCTGTTCAAAAATTCTTCCCCCCAAACCCAACATAGTGTTGAAACTAAAAAAAAAGCTAAACTAAAATGCAAAACTAGAAGTACAAATGTGTATCTACATATATAAAATCTTGTATATGTGTGTCACTTTTGGAGAAGGAGCAAGACTTAAAAGTCTGAAATTTTGTCATCATTATATAACCAGAGATTCTTTTTGAAACATCATTTGAATGTTCCAGAGATAGGAACCCAAACCAAAACATAATAATAAATCATAATAAATATTATTGTAATCAAAATAATATAAAACTTGCAACAGAACCTTCTCAATATAAGAAAATCTTTGAAGTGAGGAAGGAACTGCCATGTTTTGTGGGACAGAAGTGTTATGTCTTTTTTCAAGAACATTCCTGCTTGTCCTTCTGACGTGGTCAGCTGCCCGAAGTAAAGACTGAAACAACTAATATTAGTGCCAGAGAGCTCTGAGATTATGCAAGCAGACATTTAAATATTAAGAATTTGCATTTTTACCTGCATACTGTTGAACGTTTTGTCTACTACTTCTCTTTGTGACTCTATTACTTGCTATTTAAAAATGCTTTATTTCACAATTATTAGTATGAAATAAAGAATACTATGATTAGAATCAGGTAGACAGGGGAAAAATATTTGTTAGTGGAAAAAGTAAAAGCTTCATCCTAGTAAATATCTTACCAATTTGAGAGAAAATGGTGTAAGGAAAGCTTTTTAAAAGGTCAGTGAATTTCTATGAAATTATTCTATTCTCATTGCCTTTAAAATTAAGTGTGCAAGGTGAACATTAAAAACTGTATGTTCAGTGGCTGAATTGCCATTTGAAGCAGAAGTCAAACACTTGGGCCCCAGAAAGAGAAAGCAGAGGAAACTTTTGCTTCTTCCTACCACTTTTTCAGGAGCTGTTTTTCACAGCAGTAATTTCATATACACCTCCCTTGGCAAGGTATTTCCAAAAAGGAAGCAGTCTCTATGTCGAAAATGTATATATACCAGCAACATAATCTTTAAAGGTGAGCCTCCTATAGTAGTACTTGATAGCTCCTAAAAGAAGCCAGCCAGGAAAAATACATTACTCATCAGTGTCCTTCTGTGGCACAGGGCTTTGCCTGCTTTACACCAGGTAGGAATCCCACCTTCCTTTCCTGTCAGAAAGGCATTGGTCACCCAGTGGCCTGGGGGTCACCTGGAAGTGGTTGGTTGGCTGGAGCTGGTTTTGGGGAGCATCCCTGGTTGTGGGATGAGATGCTGGGCTTGCTCTTCATTTCAGCCGCTCCTGTCGGTTTGTATTTCCATGCAGAGAGATGCTGGATTGAGTTGGCCAAAGAAAGATTTTCTTTTAATAAAGAAAAAAATCAATACTTCAGCAGCTTTCTTGAAAACATTGAACAGAATTATTTTAAAAATACAAAGTGATGACTACCAGCACAGCTTCTCTGTTTGCATCAGTTGCTCACTTGTGCTTACTGAGCTGGAAAGCCCAATTTTAAGGTGGTGGGGACACAGTTGTGAAAAAATGTTTGAAAAACCTCACAAATTCAGGATGCAGAAAAAATTATTATAATCAACAGCTTTCTCAAGGAAAGACTCCAAATAAAAGCAGTATACTGCTGAGCATTGATTCTTTTCTATGTGTTTTCAGCCTTCTTTTTGAGAACACAAATTGTCATTCACTGTCTGCTAAAATCTGTATTTTTCTACTATTATTGTTAACGTGTTTTTTAAAAGACAAGATTGCTAATAGCTGCAGCACCTATTAAATTTTCATATCAACATTAAAGGGATGACTAATTTTTTTTTATTTTAACCTGGTTTAGATTAGAATGACCTTTTCTTTTCTTTGTATTAAACTCCCTTCCTTGAAAAATTATTGTTTTTCTCCAGGTTGCATGTATTGATTATTAGTGCTGGTATTTATTAATGATAGAAATACAGTAGGTAAGAAAACCATTTTTAAAGCTTGATCTAAAACCTTCTGGCATTTTTATTTCACTGTCTTTTGATAATCACCCTTATAAGCCTGTAAATATAAGGAACTGTACTTTCTAAAGAGCTGTAAGAAAATCAAATGGGCCCAACTGGTATTATTCTGGTTTTCAAACTTTGGCTAACCCACCTCAAAAATATTGTTGCTGATACAGGAGTGCAGTCAGTCATTTTGTTGTGGCTTTGGACAGTCTCTATATTAAAATGCAACTTTGATCACAACAGTATCTGCACAAACCCCTGCCAAGAACCAGCTTTGTTCCGATTTTTGTTGCTAAAATTACAATTTCTCTTCAGGAAAGTAATTCTTTCTTTTTTTATTTCCCTTTTCCTATTTTTTTTTAATGTTACATAAGAAAGAGTCAAGCAGCCAAATATTAGAAAGATTAGAAAGAAGCAATTTGGCTTAGAAAGAGCTATATAGATTGTGGAGGGTGACAGAAGCTGTCAGTATTGATTTTCTGCCACTTTCCTGTCTGACCTTTTGGATTGCAGCGGGCGCTCTTAAGAGGATTTAGCTTGTACCAAATTAAAGATATCACAGAACAATTGCTGACTCATATTATGGAAGCTGGCCGAGCTCTGCTGCCATCAGTGCAGGGCCATGGTCATTACTTGATTTAATGTGCTCTTGTAGATCAAGTTGTTTATGAAAACAAGGTTGATGATGATAAATGAAGTTGCCATCTACTTTGTTTTCACACACGTGTATGTGTGTATTTAAACATATAATTCTAAACTTCTGCTTGTGAAATTTGTCATGCAAAGTGATCACAATATACCCCAAAAAATAATAAAGGATAAATAGGATAAAACAATAGAAATAATAATAAAAGGATAAAAAGGATAAAACAATGCTTTAAATATACATCTATAAAAGCTTCATTTGCATTGTTGAGGATGAACTTGGAACAAAAACCCTAAGTGCTTTTGTCTTCATTTAATACATCCTGGCAGCAGCTCGACACAGAACTTCAACGTGAGCATCCTCTGCTAAGTACCTTTCCACCCTGTTTGGAGGAAATAAATGGTTTGTCTGGAGTAGTTAAAATACTTTAATCTCATTTAATCTTCATAAAGTATTTTACCATATGATGGAATTCAGTTTGTGGAAATAGTTTCTTTTTCACTGGATGCCCAGAATACGTATAATAAATATGGAAAAATAATAAAAAGGTGAATTCCTTGTAATTGTTAGCACAGTTTTAAGAAGCAACATGTTAGTATGCAGTTTTTTGCTTGATAAACCTGTGCTAGATTAATGTATTTTAAAATGGCACAGGAATATTGATCTGGAAGAGCTCTCTGTGCACTCTGAGTGTTGGTGCAGTTGCTGCCATGCCCTGTGTGTGTGCATGTTAATGCACATGTATACATGAAATGTCAAGCCCATGTCAGCCTAAACTAGCAGGGAAGCAAAGAACTCAAGAGTTTATGTATATTTCAATAATGTAGGGTCTAATGGAAAAGAAAAACAGGCTACACTGTGAGGATACTACTCATTAATATTGTAGGATCCACACTTGAATCTCAAGCCCAGAGGAAGTCAGCCTGTGCTGCACTTGCTTGGCTGTGCTCTGCTTTGCTGAAGAAGTCTAAGATCCAAAGACCTTTAAGCATTTGGAATACATATAGTTTTGTCCACTCACTGCTACTTAGCATCGCTTTTTTGAGTAGGCTGTGCTAAGCTCTGTATCCAGACTGTCAGATTGTTTCTTTTATAAACAGCCATATTGTGTTGATATAAAATTTTGTTGGTTTACTACTAACTGTTGCTAAGCTGGAGTCCTGTTCATGTGACTCCTGTATTAGCCTTATTGCAGATACTCTTGCTTTGAAACAAAAACTATTATCAGGTTCAGAAATGCTAATTTTGCATACATTCCAGTGATTAGTCCTACTGGGAAGCCTGTTGCGCATCCACGAGTTTCCATGGTGTGGGGTGTTCATCTGCTGTTTGTTTCTTCAAGCCAACTGGAGTTCATTTCAACTAAAAAGAGACAACTTTTGGCTGGGGAGATGTGGCTTAGGGACAAGAAAAAACTGAATAATGCAAGGATATGAAGTATTTGTGTGCAAGAAATTGTTTTCTATTACCAAATGCCTTGAGCTCACCACTAATGCTGGCATCTCCTCAGTATACATTTGTTTCTAATGTGTTGAGCCATTCTTTCTCCCTTCCAGTCATTTTTTCTGGTTCTGTCAGAGGATCCTTGAGACTCGAGGTCATACTGCTGTAACTGCTGAGCAGTTCACACCATTTAGCAACTTCTTTGTGGAGAGTGAAAAATAAAAATTTTTGGATCTGTAGTTTTATGGAAATCTAAAAGTTCAGGGGTTTTTTCCTACAGAGCACATGATATTAGGAGGCTTTGATTTTAGTTTTGATCATTGCATTTATTTCTCTTGGACCTTATGCTTTTGTTATTGGCTTTGTTTTCCCCTGTAAAAAGGTTGGTCACTCTTGGCCATCTCTTTCAGTTGTTCCATCTCATACAACCTCCCTCCTGTTTGCTCTGGCATGGTGGTGATGGAGCTTAACTGGACGTATGAATTGATTCAGATTTTAAGTAAACTTTTTTTTTCCCCCTTGCAGAAGTATTTTTAACCTAGATCAGGTTGCTGGTTTATTTAGATAAATGTGTGCTCCTGCAAACAAGTGTGGAGGAGTAGCCAGGCACAGAGAAGAGGCCTCACTATTGAGGAGGAGGTACCTGTAAAGTACCACTTCAACTTCTGGGGACTCTGAAACTGTCTTGTATACTCTGTTCAGAGTCCCTAAAGCAAAAGGAACCCATAGGCACTTCTCTAATAGAAATTGTCAGTAAGGTACATGGAATATTTGGAGTTTCAAACTGGACCTGATAGATTTTGCAATGTCCCTGTTTCTGGGAAAAGCCGACATGAGTGGATTAGCTCTGCTCACAGAGGGTTTGTGGTTTAGCGTCTCCTTCTCCGATAGCTGGCCTGAGCCCTGCAGTGTGTGACAGATTGGCAGAAATAGTCCCTCAGATTTCACTCAGATCTCAGGCTCTAGTCCAGTCCTGAGCTTTTGTCAGTGTATATTCAAAATGTATTTAAAACCCAATTTCGCTCGCTGACAGCATGACAAGATGTCATTCCCTGCGTTTTTGCTCAACTTCAGGGACTTCTGATAGTGTTCAGTGCAGAAAAACAGGACAGGAAATGGAACAGTGTGACTAAGGGTGAGTCTAAATGTATCACTTATGCTAAGGTGTGAGCTTAAGTGTGGTATTTCTGAGGCAGCTTTGACTATTTTGTGGATGCGGCTCATTTTCCCTGCCTCTCTCAGAATGTAGTTAATGATCATGGGCAGTGCTGGATGAGGGAGTTTATGATCACGGGCACTGCTTCATCTCCATGTGTTCGTCTCGCAGCGAGAGGTGCCACGCAAGATGTGCTGCTGGCATCAGAGCCATTCCAAGCACAGCCACAGTCCTGGTGCTTTTTTAGGAGTCTCCTTGGAAATGTCATTGGTGGTAGTGGCCAGTCACTTCTAGGTATTTTCCATCAGCTTGTGTATAGATGCTGGATATCAGGCACTTCAGTTTGGCTATGCTCATGGCAGGATTGGCTGTTACTGAATGCTTGCCTGGGTAGATAGACAGCAAATAGATCAATAAAAATGCTTTCTCATGCCTTTTCTGTTTCTCACACTGTCAATTTCAGAAGTGTTTGCCCAACCATGTATCTTGACACATGGCTGTACCATAGTCCTTCGTTTACTCCTAATTTTCTAAGACAAAAGTGAAAAGTATCAAGTCAACCAAAATTTTTTTCTTCTCCCCTGTGGCCAGAGGTGGAATGAACTTCTGGCTTTTAGGCATTTATGAACCTTAGGTTGTATTTTCTCTTAAGCGTTCATTGCCTTTCCCTTTTGCTGAAATTATTGACTATCAACTATCCAGCCTTATGGCCTAAAATCTTCAAAACTAAAGTATTAGCATTCACATAATTATTGTCATGAGTTGCATCTATTCAAATAACTTCTTATACAGGTGAGGGTCACAGCAATGATAAATGCTTCATTTGCCATTTGTTCCTCATACAAAGAGTAAGACAAACTCATTAAAAGTCATCGGGAAAAGATATTTGCCATGGGTTGCTGGCTACTGTATTTATCATATAGGCAGATGCTTCAGCAGCAGCTGCACTTACTCCAATATCCTTTCTTTTCTTTTTTTTTTTTTTTTTCAACCTGAGGTCATTCAGACATTTGCAATATTTTTTATTATGTTTTCAGAGAGAAGGAAGAGCAGGCTCATCTCATCTCAAAGATGCTGTTCTGGGTTTAAGACTGCTACAAAGTCTCTCCTAATTTAGCTAGCATAGATCTGCCAGGGTAAATCAGGATCCCTACAGGGCTCTTCTCATTGTTTGGCAGCTTAAAAAACAATCTAAGAAATGAAAGAACAGGATCTTCAAATTCTCTTTGTGTATTTGCAAAGCACTGTTCTTACAGTCTCATTTCTCTTTGCCTTGGTAATGTTGCTGCCTTTTCACTTACACCAAGCGTCCTCATCATGCTCGAATACTGATTGTGAATAGGATTTTGAATCAACTCAAGAGTAGAATAAATCTTTAGAAGGATTTTTTTCAAGGACTGTTCTCTGTGGCAAATTTAAACTTAATCCCATTTCCCATTCGGGCAAACTTTTTCCCTGGGCTTCTGAGTAAAAAGAATTATTTGCATTATTTAACGATGCCAAAAGGAGTGAAGCTTTTTTTTTTCCTTTTTTTTTTTTTCTTTCAGATGAAGTGTTCTTCTGACTGTGATAACACTGAGGATTAATTTTAGGTAAATAAACATTTACTGCATCATATTGCATCATAATGCAAACCTTAAGATCATACATATTCATAATTAGACAACTGAAGGAGCTCAGGAGAGTAATTCCTAGTGGGTTTTGAGGATTGATGCTGTGGTTGAGGGGCTTTTTTAACTGGAAGTTCCAACCCTGTAGCACGTGTTCTGTTTAATAACCAGATGTCTGTGGAGGACATGGTTCTTTCCAGTGGGATAAACCCATACAGACCATTAGCTACCTGTTGGAGTAGATTGTCCTGGTTTGCAGCTGGAATTGTTTCCTGTCCACATCCAGGACGTGTTGGGCAGATGCACAAAGCTTCCCAGGAGTGTTTCAGACCTGGCCTGGTTTTGAGGTCTCTGTCTCAGTGGCTGGGCAGGTAAGTGCTTGTGGCACATAATTTCAGAGCACATAATGTGGGGCCAGTTGTGATGGATCCCCTAAGCTATAAAAAGACAGTAAATTTGCATGAAAAGACTTAATAGTCTGGAAAGCCATAGTAAAATGGAACCACTAAATAAAAGGCTCTGTAAAGAAAAACCACTGAGCCTGCTGTGGGGATTTCCAGGAGCGCTGAATTCAGTGGGGCACCACATGCTCCTCAGTAGCTCCCAGCTAACACACTGGCTCTGAAAACATCATTGATTGAGTTTAAAATATGACTTGAAACTTCCTCAATACAACAAATGTAATGCTTGCATTTTTGAGACGTGGTTTTATATTTAAACAACTATATATCAGGTTTTTTAAAAGTAGAACAGATTGCAGTTTTAACCAGTCACGGAGAAGTTGTGTTCTTCAAGAGAATAAAATGAGATAGAAACATCTTTATTTCAATTCATGTGTTATATTAATTTTGTCTTTCTTTTAAAAAAAAATCTTAAAACAATATAAGCAAAAGCAGAAAGGAGAAAGTACAAGAAAAACTGTTTTGAAAGCTTAGTAAGAAAAAAATCACTACAGACGATCATGCTAAAAATCTTGCGGAAAAGAAAATTATTGTAGTCACGCATGACAAGCCAGAGCTAGGAAAGCTGAACGCAATAATCACCAAGAACTCTCATCCTGAACATATAAGTATGCAAAATTTCATATGTAAGTTGTATCCTAGATCAATCACCTGCTCCAAATTAAATATATTTAATACAGGGTCCAATTTTCTGTTTCCCTGATGCCCTGGCCAGCTTTACTGGCAATTTTTCCTGGACCAAAAACTAACTTCACCAACTCATTAAAGCTTGAAGAGCTCTAGAGCAACTTTTTAATACAAATTAATAGCAACCAGTCAGTTGGCAGTCAGTTAACCTGTAGTAAAATAAACAACTTGCCCTCACTCTGTCCTTTGCCCTTCCTCAGGTCCTGAAACACTTACGAAAAACATGGTCATAACCCTTGGATTGAGGGCTGCCAGGCACGAACACTGACATCTGTTCCAGCACTCAGTTTTTGTGCTCCAGAGGGGCTTTCCGTCCATCTCTGGGACTGCAAGTTCTGCAGGGTTCAAAGGCACTTCATTTAGTTCAGTGTGTCAGTGGAAGAATCAAATAGAGGAACTTGATTTTCCCAAAGAGTCTAATATGACACTCACCTGTCAATAGAATTATATTAAGTAGCTATGAAAATCTTGAGACATCTATGTGCCTCCTATAAGGAAATTAAAAGCTAAATGTTTTAAACCTCTGGATGTTTTAAAATCAAGATTCTGCTCTAATTAAAGTAAGTGACTGGACTATTTAACATAGAGGAGTAAAGGAGATTAATACCAGGCTACTTCTTCCCTTGCTTATCATTAAGCAGTGACGAACATTCAGTGAAGATATTTTCTAGAGCTAAACCGCCTTTCCTTTCTACACGAAAGCCTCCTTCAGTTCCACTCTGTCAAAAGATTAGTGGTAGAGATGTGGTTGATAAATTTTTCTTCGCTATGACTAGACCTGTGTTTTTCCATAAGCGCTGATGAAGATCTCCTTCTTAATACAAACTCCCAAGCAAAAATGTGTGGCCAGCACTCTCACGTTATAAGTGTCTGCTCTGCCTGAAAGTAGGTTTTATAAAGCACTAGAATAAATAAATAATTCTACAGGCCTGTGCCCAACAGTTAGTTTTAATGGCAGAAAAAAACAATCAAGTGATTTTATGAGTCCCAGTTAAAAGTAATTATGCAGTATAAGTGCTTTAAGTAAGTAAATGAGACAGACAAATCTGATAACAAATTGCTGCCACGTCGTAAGCTTCCTTTGCAGTTAATTCAGTCTCACTATTGCAGGACACTGTTCTGCATTGCTTTGCTCTCCTCCGAGTCCAGCTTTGGCCCTGTTCTCATCTGTCTCACTCTATTTAGTGCAGGGGGTGTGGGATTCAGCTGCTTGCATTAGTAGGTGTATGGCTAGCAAATGTGGTGTTGCAAAATTAGGATGACTTTAGGAAGCAAACAGCACTAATGGGAATAAATTTTGCTATTTCATTCTAATTTCACTATGTTATTTATCCTAATGCTAGGGTGTTTACCCAAACATGAAGTACTGTCTGTGTGTTTATCGGGAAGCTGAGAAACCAGTTTTATAATAATTTGCACGTCTTCAATAGCATTTTCAAGTATGCATTTTCAGCAGAATACTGATTAGCTCTCTTGTATGTAATAAGTGTTTTGTTTGGCACTGGGTGTCTGCAGGTAATCTTGAAGAGAAAATAAAGGTAGTGTGGGGTTTTTTCAGCCTCCAATGTTCAATTAATATAGGATACCACTCCTTCCTTGGGCCTGTCCTCATCCAGTGCAGTGAAACAGTGAGGTCACTGCTGGAAACACATTTGCCCAAACGGAGAATGTCAGAAGGGATCAACGAAATAGTATGTGATGTTTGTGGCCTTGTGAACTGTAGTTCGCTATTACCTCTCACAGCTAATGGGAAACTTTCAGGCAAGGTAATCAAAAAGACCTGACAATTTTCTTGGTAATTATTTTCCCAGTCAGTCATCAGTCTCCTTACTATAAAACTGAAACTCCCTCTGCACTGCTTGGAAATGAATTTGTTAGGATCAATGAGTAATTTGATCTATGTATCTAATCACCTTTTTCCTTTGGTCTCCCCACCTTGATAAGGACAGGAACCTTATAAATAAATCGATTTGTTACTAGACTGTATTAATATTATTAATGTATTCTATTTTTTATTTATTCCTTCAAGTACATCAGTGGATGATGTATAGCCTGCTTACATGAAGAAAAAAACTGCTATGCAAAGATATTTTAAAAAATTCTATATACCAAGTAATACCAAGATTGATAGCAGAGGAGATGTTAGTAAGTTGTACATTTTATTTCACAAAATCTGCTTCTTTGTGCTGCCTTTATAATACCAAGTAAATATACCGGAAATTAAGGAATCCATTGTTAATTGTGCCCATGGATGTCACAGTTAATTGACTACAGGGAAGTGTGCTTTTAAGCTGTAGCTGATTTTTTTTTTTTTTTTGGTAATGACATATTTTTAGGATTTTTTTGCATATAAATATAGCTAATGCAGAGTTTTGCCAAATCAAGAGTATTAATTTGATTTTTTTGGAAATGTTTAAAATACAATTTTGCTTTTTTGTTTTAGTTATTGTGACAGGAAAAAATGCTTTGAATATTTTTTGTGAAACAAGGTTACACTGGAACATCTGTCAGGTCTAATGGGCTCTAATCCAGAGGATCAGACCAGAGCAGCCTAATCCTCTCTGGGATGACTATACCAGTAAATTATCCTGAAGAAGGGGTTTATTTCTGTAATACGTTTTGCTTTGCAGTGACTGCAGGCCTGACCCTTTTAAGTCTACAGTAAATGCAGAATAGCTTACTGCAATAAAAGGAGCTCACATTTATTGTAAAGTAAGAATATTCACACTAGTAATCACCATGGAATAGAAAATGTATTATAATTCCACATTCTTCCTTTTTTTTTGGCTAGCTGACCTTTCAGCACATAGTAGAAGTATGAGCCTGAAGTACACTCCATAAAAATATCCCCTAGGCTGAGGCATCCAGTGAACTCTCCAAAGTTACCTGTGAAAAGAGTTCAGCACTCATGAACCTTTCCTTCTTTCTCTCTCTCTCCTGTAATGGGAGCACAAAGTCCAGTCTGGTTTGTGACAGGCCCTCTGTGAATAAAGCCTGCTCTTAATCCAATTTATGAGATGTTTGCAGTAGCATTTGCACAGGCTTAAGGCTTTGGAGGATGGAGAAGATGGATTTGGAGAATTAAAGCCAGCTGATGGGATCACTTATTAGAGATCTTTCATATAAATTATGAAAAATAGCTACAGTGAATTATAGCTGTAGGCTTTCAGATAATAAGCCTTTCAGGAAAAAAAAATGAAACTAAGTGACACTCAGTTCTGAGTTTCATTACCAGGCTGAATCCTAATTCAAAGTTCTTTTAGAACTTCCAGGATGGTTTGCAAATCTTGATGAAAATGAAACTAAGTTTGATCATATTTAACCAGTTTAAGTGAGTTTTTGGCTGCTACTTTACTCCAGGAATACTCCTCTCCAGTGAGTTTCCAGATTATTTCTGTCTGCAATCCATTGCCCGCTGCTCTCAAGGTCCAGGGACTGTAATTTTTTACTGTCAGTTTTTGGGCAGTTATCCCTCATCAAAATGGACAGGGCTAGGGAAAGCCTCCTCTGCCAAGGCAGCACTCCTTGCAAAATCGATAGTAACAGCCTAGCAGGCAGAGAACCAGCAGCCTCTGTTCTCCTGTTTCCAGTCTGTTCATCCTTGAAATCAGACTTTCCTCACTCCCAGTGCCAACCAGCAGCAGGAACAGTTGACTCAGTCACAGCCCAGCCCAGGGGATCCCACGGCCACAGAGAATCTCCTGAACATCCTCCATTAAGGGTGTTCTTAAGGGGTTTTTTGTGTCTGTGCATGTGAAATACAATAAGCTGAAGCCTTGAGGTTTGTCTTGAGCTTCTGCCGCCCCTGGAGGAATGGGAAATTTTTAAATTTGAATGAAGTTTAGTAGCTGGATAGAAACATCTGCCAGCCGAATATTATACAGCAGCAAAGGATATGGGTGATACAGGAGTTGCATAGAAGTGTTGGTTTAGTGCTGTATCATGATTTTAAAAAAACATTCAAAAAGGGAGAGGGTAGAAAACAGAGACTATGAATGGATTTGTGCATGGCACTGTGGTGTAGCTTGTTCTCAGATCTTCTTTTGGAGGCTATGGAAAGAATAAGCAGAAGTAATGAGTGGCCTCGGTGTCAGGAATGCTTGAACAAACCAGAACTATGTCATGCAGGAAGCAATACCTGAAGGAAGGTACATATACTTATCAATGACCCAGTCCAAGGGAATAAAAGGGAAATGTTTATGACCTTTTCCGATATGCAACAACTGAAACCAGCAGCATGCAGGTGCAAAGCAAAGGGAACGGGGCTTAGTTAAGAGTCAGTTTCCTAAGTTGTACAGATCAAAATCTTGCCCAGGTTTAAAAGGCTGAAGTGTACCAATACAGCCATTCATATGTTCCCAAGGTCAAATACTTCTGGTTCTTGTCATTTAAAAGTCCCTTCTCCATGCATGATTGAGCTCCATTATTCTATTCCATCCCATCTACTTGCATTTAATTTAGATGTGTTGCCATTCTTTACTTACCTTTGAAATTTTGATGAACTATTGTAATGTAAATTTAACCCTCTCCCCCAAAAAACCCCAGCTGAAGGAGTTTAGTGATAGAAACCCCAAGATCCTGAAGAGATTTTATTACTTTGAAGTAAAGTTTTTCATGGGCTTCCAGTGCCCCTGCCTCATTAATATGCATTGGCATGCCAAATGTAATTGCATTCAGGTTAGGTTTTGCTGTGAAGAAAGTATATTGTTTCAAAAATGGTGCTTTATGTCAAGGACACCACCAGTGAAATTACAGAACTTTATTCAAGGTATTACACAACATTAGTAAGTCTTGCAAAAGTTTGGTTGAGGGTTAATCAACAGCATGGTGTAAGATCTTTATGAAAAATTACTATTCAATTCACTGTTCTTGTCTTAGGATCCATCACATTGACTTTCATATATATATATATATATATATATATAATATATATATGATGTTTCGTAGTATTTCAGAGTTCTGATAATTCCCCCAAATCCCAAATTCAGATTTTTCTTTTTTGTGTTTTAATAAAGCCAAATTAGGTGTCATCCCTTTGTAGACCACAAGAATTACTTTCAAACTGTTTCAAGGGAGTGTATTTCCTTAGGGTCTCCATGCTATTTCCACTGCTTTCCATACACAGCATCCTGGTAACACTTGAAGTGGTTTAAAACCTGTAGTTTTTACTAGTTGGTACCAAGAGCTAAGTGCAGAGTTTCCAGGTGAAATTTCCATGGTGCATAAATGTATTTCCAAGTGTAAAGTAGTGTTATTTCTTGAAATAAAATGCTAACTCACTTTGGGTTTAAATGGAACAGATTTTATGAAACATAATTGTAGGGAGGTGTTAGGAATGTGTGAATTTTTCATGTGTCAGCCAATATTCAAAACAGCACTCTGAAGTGACTTGTGCAATTCTATTAATGGACAGAATTTTGGTGAGGGAGTACTTCAGTTTGGGTATGAATCAACAGTGTTTGCTAGCAGTCCAATCATGCTGAATTATAGTTAAAGTACTACTTTAAATAATAAGTACTTTCTGGATATAATTTTAATTTTATGACTACTATTCCTCTCTCTTTTAAATAAACACCATTGTTATGAAAATATTCTAATCTGATAAACATAAATTTTCCATTTTAAAGTCCCCAAAATATATTGGAAGTATATGAGTTGTTAGCTGTGAAAACTGCAAGCAAATACAGACTTTTTCCCCAAATTAACTCAGTTTTGATTACAATATCATCTTTTATCTTAATCTACCTGAACCAAAGAACTCACAGTGAAGAAACTTTGAGAAACAAATCTGAGGGGTTTATTTTGTTAAACAATATTTGACATGTTTGGGATGTTGTCCTGAGATTCTATCCCGGACAGATTTGTCAAAAGCAGGAACCATTGCACTGAGGGTATACATGTTCAGTGTTTAACTGGTATTACACTAATCTGGCATGACAGACCATTTCTATGCTGTTTCACAACAGGCCATGGTACCATCAATGTGTTTAGGGAATTAATAAATCTTGTATGTAATTTTCTCATAAATGATAAGCAGAGTTGGATGTGATGCTTTGGCTAATGTATGGTAAACAGAGATTTGTCCTAATATGGGATGACAAACACAAAGTGATGAAGTTAGTAATTACATCTCAGCTGTGAAAGTGATCCTCGTATTTCACGTGTACAGGCATTCAAGAAGGACCTAGTATTTCTTTAATTTTCTTTTTTTTTTTTAGTAAGCAGACTTTCTTGTAAAAGCCTTGTAGCTAAACTATTGCCATTTGTATTCTCCTGCTTATTGTGCTTGGGTATACTACTGAGCAGTGAGGCTTGGATCAAAATTAACTCAAAAATAGCCTTCAGCATGATAAATATTTGTATTTAAATAGAACCCAGGGAAATCCTTCTAGCCTCTGACAGAGCCCCGAAGGGGAGCTGGCAACTGTATAGCAAACTGAAGTGTGCAAATCTTCAGCCTCGCAGCAGATCCAGTAAATATGTGCAGTGTAACACAGCAAATATGGGAAGGCTTTTAGTTACAGAGGTGTGTAAACGTTTACAAATATGATTAACTGCAGAGCACAAAATCCATTCGCAGCATCAAAGGCAAAACTAAAATTACTTTTTCCCACCCCCCTCCAGGATTATGCTGAAAAGAAAAACACGATAGCAAAAGCTCTGGAAGATCTTAAAGCCAACTTCTACTGTGAACTCTGTGACAAGCAGTACTATAAACACCAGGAGTTTGACAATCACATTAACTCTTATGATCATGCTCACAAACAGGTAAGAGAAATCTGCTCCCTACTTCAACTATTCAGATAGCATAATGAAATAAGATGACCTTTAGGGTGGGCTTGGAAATCACAGTTGAGTTGTCCTCAATTTCAGATTCTGGAAAGCAAAATACACTGTCTTCTTGGAAACAAATCTTATTGTGGAGATTTTACGGTCAAAAATTCTGAGGTGGGAAGAAAGAGACATTTGAACAGTTTAGTTGAGAAGAGGAACAGGGAATGATGAATGATAATTAATAATATGATAAAAATTGTAAATGTATAATTTCCTTCTTCCCAGTTTAATTTTTCATGTAAATGCTGTGGTATACCTCAGATGTGACTTGCAACATTTGTTGCAACAGATGTGCATAAGAAACTTGGCATGCTTTTTGGTAAACTTTCGTTTAGTGCAGACACAGTTCTGAAACAGCCTATGACTACTTAAATTAGTGCAGGTACAGTTCTGAAATGAGCTACAATTTTATTTAAATGCAGAAAAAAAGTGTTTTAATGAAAGGTTTCAAAGTGTTAACTTTAAAGCATCAATATTTATGTTTTTATCACCACATTATATCACTTTGCCTCCAAGTCGTGAGTCTTACTTTGGTGACATAAAAGCAGTGCTTCCACAGAATGAGAGAGGCAAGGCATCCCAGGGCAGCATCCTGATCTGCAGAGGGGTTACATCTATATAATTCAGAGGGAAAGACAATGCATCTTGGCTCCCCGAAGAGATATGTAATGATAGTGTAAAGATATGTAATAACTGTACAGAAAATTCCTACTTAGGCCACTTACCTGGTAATTATTCTGTACCTTTTTTTTTTTTAAATCTGGTGAAATCATATGGTTGTGTATCTGGATTGATTGCTTTTCATTCTAATTGAATCTCCCTTCTTCCTGTTATTCTGCTCAGGGTGAACATAGATAAGCTATTACATCTTTTGTATCTGTATTATATAGAATAATGATTGGCTTTTCTTTTCTTTAGCACTAGTCCCTGAAACATTCTTTCTCTCTCACTGGTATTTTTATTTAGCCTGTAATTTACACTGTCAGTGTGAGTGTTAGATTTGGTTTGGACTGTGAAGCTGTGGACCTCGGCAGCAACAGCAATCTGTGAGAAGCTGGAGAGAAAGATACATAGATAAGAAACTAGCAGGTAGCTTCATTGCATTCTGTAGCTGCTTACTATGAGTTTTAGTTAAAGTACAGCTGGAACTTGATTATTCAGATGTTATGTTCACACAGCAGCACGCCATTGATGGATGGCAGGAGAAAAGAACTGATGGGCAGAGTCTTCCCTGCTTGACCTCACTTAGGATTTATATTTATTAATTTGTTAAGTGCTGTGAAGCACTTTGAAATAATGAGAACCTGAAGGCTGCAGTCCTTGTTCCTCTCTTCAGTATTGATGAAAAATTGATTTTGAAGCTGAGGCCAGGTGTGAGACTGAACAGGAACTTTTTTCCACTGTTTCACATGCTAATTCTTGTTTTCTCATGGCTTTGGACAGGAGAGGGTGGGCACTGCACCAGCCTCTGATGGAGCATGGCAGATCCTGCCTCTCCGTCTTTTCTGCAGGGGGCCTGTGTGTCTATGTTTGCATGTGGCTCTGTGGATGTGTTTGGTGAAAGACAGGAAGCCATCCTCTTCCTCTGTTGGACCTTCACGAGTCTAATCTCTCTGCTAAGAAATCAGAAAAAAAATTAAAGTTTTCAAATAGAAAAAAAGGCATGGATGCTTGTTTGGCCAAAGTAAAAATTTCACTGTTATTACTGGCAAATACAACTATTGATTCCTGAGATAAAATGTTGAGTTTAATTCTTCTGGAATATTTCTTTGTTGTGGCTTCTATTGGTGTTATGAAGAAAAACCCTTCCTCTTCCCATATTTGGGTGTAAAAGGTGGCAGGCAGCATATGCTGCAGCACAGGCTTGCTCTGATTTGCTCTGTTTTCAAGAGCCTCATATCAAATGCTTTTTCTTGGGTAGTTTTAATAAGCTTGCTGGAGACATATGCAGGTGCTACTGTTGAATGCTCTGGTTTTGTCCTGGGACTTCCTACCTCAATGGCAGAAGTTTTCCAGCAGTTCAGTAGAGGGGGGAGGAACTTGTAATCTCTCTTTGGGTTTTGCTTCATATTTTTTCTTTTTTTTCCTTCTATCACACCTTTCTACAATAATGGACAGGTGAGGGGAAGTACTTAGTACAAAGAGTTTCCCAATACCCAAGGACAGTTGTAAGCTGTGCAGCCAGTTTGGTTTCAGTGATCCCAGCACCCGAGAGCGATCTCTGGATGATCAAATGGATGAAAGCTCTGACTAAAGCTGAGTTCGTCCCAGCTTTTCTGAAAAGCCATATTTAATCCTAATTGTGCAGTCTGTTATCACACCATCTAAGCCATGGGAGGGTTTGGCAGAGAAAATGTTCCTAACAGCTCCTGTACCTCAATTCCATTGTAAAAGATTTTCTTTCCATCCGTTCAAATGTTGCTAGCAAAGAAAATTTACAGGATTTAAACCAGAAGATTTATTATGTGTGTTTCCTCCATTGGCTGGGAGGCCCTGTGCTGCCAGGTGTTGGTTGTGTTTTGATTTGTTGTGTCTTAACAGCTTCTGAACACCCACTTTGAGATAGTATGAGTACCTTCTGAGCAGTCCAGAGAGAAAGAGCAGGACTAGGGTACCCACATTTTATTTCCTAGGACCTGAAGGAGTTCAGTGTCTCAAGAGTCCCGCTGCTTCTGTTAGTGTTTTCCTGTTCTTAGCTTTTACAATATTGTTTGGAGAGCATATCTATAGCCTTTATGAAATACTCCAGGAAAAGCAACTTGCAAGCAGTCAGTAGTAACAGAGAAAAATGGACTCTCTGCTTTGCTTTGAAAGTTTAGACAAAGAAAAAAAATACCAAACAAAATAAAATGCTGGTGTCTTTAAAAGCAGCAATGTCTTGAGCTCACTACAGAGAGATGAGTAACTAAGGCAGAACTGCTATTATTTACTATAGTAATGAGAGAATTGCTATTTGATAATGATGGCCTAAACCCACAGAATGTGGGGTCTGAGACCCATGCCAGGGCTTTAAAAACATCTGTATGGCTCTATGCAGCAATTCCTCCATCTCTGGAAGGAGCTCTGTGAAGTGCTGAAAACCCCTGCCTGAGCTCCTCGAGACACTGCGTGTTTGATAAATGTGGCTGAGCATTAAGTCCGAACCTCTGAGTGACCTTCGTGTCGTAGCTGCTTGGGCTTGGTGAGTTGTGCTGTCCTGGTGAAGAAATCTGGACCACACAGTGCGGTCCCCTGCACCAGTCATTCCTCCAGAGACTTTGGTCACTACAGGGACAAAGAGGGTTTGAAGGTCTCCATCCCAGAACTTCTGATTATTCACCTAATACCATGGCAGCACACTCGAGATTGGTGTTCTTTCCCCTCCCAGGAGGACTCTTCCAAATACCAAATAACAACAATAACAGCGAAAGCTGTGATGAAAAATAAATAGCCCTAATGTATTTGCATTTACAGATGAAAATACAATCAATTAAGTGAATTTTTCCCCACAAAATCTGAGGTCATTTCTCAAACTGTTTCTTCTGGATGAAAATGATCTCTGTGCTCTACAAATATATTTAAAATTGTACGCATAATAATGCACAAATTATGCAGAAAGACTAAATTAGTAGTTGTCCCCTTTCCTGATTCCAGACACAGATTTCTCCTGCCTACATTTTTCTCCTCTCCTTGTATGTTTTTCTTTGCATTTTTTGACATCAGTGCCAAATAAGCTCGAGATACTCTCTATTCACATTAGAGAATACCAATCTCTAGTCAGTCCAAAAATCCAAACTTAAGTAAGTTTCATGTGTTTGAATAAATATTTCATGGAATATGGGTGGAGAACAAGAAATTTGTAAGTGGGAAGGTGTGATTAGGCATAACAATAATATAACCCCCAACCTTTCACAAAATCTGTACCTCCTATGAGTTATGAGGCATGTAAGGTATAAATTAAAAAGAGCAATATAGCACATTTGGGATGCCAGTATTCCCAGCAAAGATAATTGGATGTTAGCAGTTGTTTGAGTTTGCAGTTTAAAAACAAAGCAATGAATCCTTGTAGTCATCATTACATCTCTTTTTAAAAGCTCTCATTGCAGTGTTACTCCCTCTGAAAAAGAAAAACCCCATCTCTTCTACTTGGTTGGCACCTGCAGAGGGTGCACTGCAGTGCATCTGCAGCTTCTGGCACAGTGAAGAGTTGGTGTGTGTTTGCAGGGTATGGCACAAGTACTGGGAGAGTTATAAAGTGAAAGAAATGAACTCTTTACTGAGACCCAGCAGTATTTTTTGCTGTATTTTTTCAGACCTGCTTTTTGCTATGGGAATGGGACTGAGCCAGAGGCAACATGTTGTATACGATCTTTGAAATGTAGAAATAGTGATTCTCAAAAAAATCCTGTTGTCTTCTCGAGCAGTATGTCCAGAGCTTTGGTGTAGTACAGGATAAAAACTGAAGAGTTCAAGAATTTTCTGAAGATTTACTTCATGAACAACAACAAAAAAAAGTGATGCATCGTGTGTCAGATTTCGGGCATGTTCACTAATAAAAGATTTCATAAATAACTCTGCTGCTCTTTAATCAGGAAAGTGCCTGTATGGTTGGTTGCCTTGGAGCCAAGCCCATGGTGCCTCGTATGACTGAGGGGTGGCTGCATTTCTGCAGGGACAGTGAGGAAGGGCAGCAGGATGCAGGTGCAATGCCAGCTGCTCCACCCTCCTGGGGAGAGCGTGGCCCTGGCAAATGCCGTTGGATGGAGCTTCTGGGACACAGGGATGCACTTGCAGTGTCATTTTTTTTCATTCCTTGCAAGTGAAAATAATTATTTGCAATATGTTTCAGTATTTCTTTTTATATTTTTTTTTCTTTTCTTTAGGCTAAGTGACTTATTATTTTTAAATATAAGCTAGTCAGGATTCTTGCAGCTGAATTTTCTGGAAGGAAGAAATTTTATATTCCTTCTCTTACTTTATCATGTTTCTCATGTTAGAGAGCCACATCTCAGTTGTCCTTGTGGGCAGGCAGTCTTAACTATGCAAGCATAGATGAGATTTAAACATTTGTGTTTGAATCAGTCTTGTGTAGTCCTTTCGTACTGCTATTGCTTTCCCAGAAGGTAACTTGGCATGTCCTCCTATATTTCTTTTTTTCCCTCTGGAAAACATACTCATCTTTGTAGCCTTTTTAAATATTAAGGGAACACAAACAAATGTTCAGCTGTGCATTCATACACATATATGTTTTTGTAATGCACATACAACCATGAAATGAGCCCCTCCTCTCCCAAATACACACTGCTCTATCACTGTATTTCAGGTTGGTTTGTTTTTTTCCCATTAAGATTGCATTATTTAACGATCTTTTGTGGTTGGATTGGTGGTTCTTTGGGGTTGGTTTTTTTGTTTGTTTGTTTTTTTGGTTTTTTTTTTTTTTTAGTGAAAAGCTTCCTTTTAAGTTTTAAGCACTTGTGCCAGCATTAACGTTAATAAGGGTCATCAACAGGTCTATTAATTATATCTCAGCACTGCTGGGAGCACTGGAGCTGAGCCCTGTGATAGACTTGATGTTTCCTTTTTTAACTCCTTTAAATAATAAAAACAAACAAAAAGCCTTTTGCTGTTACTGCGAAGAGAAAGGCAGAAGTGCCAACACAACAGGAGCCCACAGAGCCCTGAAGGAGGGAGGCAGACTGAGGCTCTCACTCCTGTGGGCTGTGGGGGTGTGTCCAGAGCACGACGCCAAGGGGACCCTGTTTTGGGAGGGCGGGCTGCCGAGCTGAGGGTCACCCCTGCCACCACGTGTGCGGGGCTTGGGGTCAGATTTGGTGTGGACAGAGTGAAGTGCCCGGAGAAAATCAGCAGGAACTGGAAGGCTTCAGGAAAAGAGGAGGTGCAGTCCCATTGTGTTGGGGCACAAAACCACTGGGAAAGTGTTTGGCTGGTCTGTTAGAAATGTGTCTGCAGTGGAAAGCTGCGAGTGGGAGTCTTTATTCCACTTTACACAATGTATTCTAAAATTAAATAGATAAGTTCTATTCTTTATGAATATTTCAGTATATTTAGGGAGAAACTTCACACACTGTTTGCTGGATGAAAGAAAAAATTTGTTTTCCTTCCAGTTTTTTATTTTACCTATAAAATTTAATCCCAGCAATTGGCTTCTTGATGGGTATCAGTGTAACAGAGTATTTAGGCACTATTTAGCTCAAAACTTGTACTGACGGGTTAGATGAGGTTATTTTTGAGTAAAGTATTAATCCTGCAAAATCGAATTTTGTTGCCAATGAGTGTTCTGTTTTCTCATTGCCAAAAAAACCCCCAGACATATCACTATGTCCCTGCCTTAGTAATTACAAGAGAAAAGATACTGTGTGACTTTTTCTGTTTTCATGTTTGGGAAATTCAATTCTGTAATTATGTTTGATTAACTAATTGACTTATTTTTTTTCTGAAGAAGTGTTTTTAGAGCAAACACAATTACAATAGAGGAGTAGATACCCCATCTGTCCCACTAATAGCCTGCAAACAGAATATTAACCCCATGTACTGACACCACTGATTCCATGAGGAGTCTGTTCTTTACTGCAGGAGGAGCCTTACCCAGCTGCAGCCCTTCCTCAGATAAGAAACTTAGTATTTAACCTCAGTTCTTTATTTTTTTCTGGTTTTGAATTATTGCAGCCTTCTCATTTCTGTCCTTTTCAATATCCAGATCAGCCTGATAACCCGATAAATCACTAACATTAAATTTCAGTGAAAAAAAAGACAGTTTTTTTCAACTACACATTGCTTATTTATTACTATTTTCCAAATCTAGATTGAGCAAGTTACTTCAGTGAGGGGAAAAAAATCACAGCACCAATGCAAAGAGGGAAGGAGAGAGAGAGGGAGGGAGGGAGAGAGGGAGGAGTAAGGGACAGGAAGAAACATTGTTTGCTCCATACATCCCCCATATTCCTTTCCCTGTCATGCATTTATACTGCTGTGTGGTTCATCCTTTTACTTAAAACTCTATTCATATATTTCAGTTCAACTTGGTCTTTTTAAATCAGTTAATGGAAATTTCTGCATGCAAGTTATCAGAACTTGGGGCTAATTTTAAACTTTGTTTTACCATATCAGGATCTATCAGGTTCTGCTGTTTGGCCAACATTATTGCAAAAGAAATTACTTTTTCTGTTCATCAGTAGGATAAGAATGGACACAATAATTAGGACTCGAAGACAGGAAAAAATACTGTTTTTTAGTCCATGATTCCTGAGGCATCATGCATATTGTAATGCATCCTTTGACATGCATTGTTTTGATGGGGAGAAATGATTAAAATCTTCTACAAACATGGAGATCAGATGATGGTTTACCTATCACTCACTTTGTTGTATCCGGCAATAGACTAGCTAAGCAATTACCTACAAGAAAAATACTACTTTTTATTTTCCTTTATGCTGTAACTGAGTCAATCTTCCATAGTTAATTTAAATATCATTATGGCTGCAAAATTCAAACCAATCAGCAGAATACCTTTTCTACAGTTTTCAGAAATGAAATTTTAGATGCAGTTCCACTGCTGTCCTGAAAGTAATCAAGCAGATTATAGATTAACTGTAAGTAATGAATATTATGAAAAGCATTTTGTTACTCCATGTTTTTGAGCTGTCAGTGATCAAAAAGTAAGTGAAGGAAAAACTAATACATTCCTAGTAGTATATTAAATTCTGACTCCTCAAGGTGAATAATTTCTTACAAGATGATCTAATTTTCTAAAACAATTAAGTGGTGTATGTGAGTGGCTAGTACTCAATGCCTGACCCTGCAAAAGCCACCTTGTAGTTTCCTATTTGCTACCAAAAAAAGAGTTTCAGGATATTTTTTTGCCCTCTAGAAGCTCTGATAGTGTACTCCTTCATGCCCTGCACTTTGTGCATGCTGGTTTCCATTTGAGAGTTCATTCTTCTTTGGGAAGAACTGAGCAACCTTTTCAGTACAGACCACAGTCATTCTTAGGGTAATTATTGCAGTCTTTGCTGATCCTTGCAAAATCAACCCTCCATTCAGTTTAAAAAAAGATTGTTCTTTTTTTAGTGGTAGCTCTGACCTGTTGACGAAACTTAGTTCTGCAATCAGTGCTGCCTTTTGTGAGGAGATGTGACAAGGCAAACAAACTACATGGAAGTGAGAGTGTTTTTCCCACAAGCCATGGCCCTGCTCATCCTGCAGCTGGGGCAGGACAGCAGGACCTCTTGGGGCCAGGGGTGAACTCTTCGTGGTCCACTGCAGGAAAGGCTGCATGCCTTGGGCAGGCACAAGCACTGGGGTTTTATTAGGCACAGTAATGCTGCTCTAGCAACAGTAATTGCTTTTGTTCTGGATATTTTAATTGCAGTTTACATAGAAATGTCTTCGAGTTCCTAAACCGCTCGAGGATTGTTCAGTGGAGGCTAAAATATGAACTCAGGTTCTTCTTCTCTTTTTCCCCATGCAGTCAGTGCAGTCTTGGCTGCAGAGCCTCTGCTGGCTGGCTATTGTTTCAGTTTGGACTTTTAATTAGTGCTACAACTACAGCTCTGCAGGAAGGCTCTGAGTGGCTACTGAATTTAAGCTTTTCCCACCCTCACACTACAAAAGAATGAAATAAGAAAGGCCTAGATAAGGTGAGCATTTGAAGGGACAGATGAGGTGGGCAGGAATGTGTCTGTTCTGTCCTCTGTTGGCAGACCAGCAGTAGCCTTAGTTTGAGAACATTTCAAGAGTCAGTGAAAAGGAAAGTTAGAAATGTGCCGCTGCCTTGTCCTGTTTGTATTTTGGATTGGCTGAGGCTTTTCCTTCATCTCAAGGATACCATACACTTATTCCAGTCATACCTCCTGGTTCTCACTGTGTTTTCACCCACTCTTGTTCTTGACAAACATCCTTGTGACAAACCTGAATGATTATGTAAAGGACTTCTCAGTTTTTTCCGAAGTCCCCATGTGTGGCAGAGGAGTAGTGGTTCAGCATCACACAATTGAAAGTGTGGATGTCTTTTGTTTGAATGATTTTTTAAAAATATTTTTTTAAAGGCATTCAATCGCAGAAGACCATATAAATACAAGCACTGTACAAGACTGCCTTCCTCCTGCAGAAATCCTTCTCTTTCCTTGAGAAATCCTTCTCCTTCCAACGCATGTTGTATCTTTTGTTAAATTAGAACTGGCAAGAGACCCATGGTATATACTGTAATATAAATTATAAATTATATTAATTCAAGTTCATTCATGATTCATGTAACTACTTTTAAATGCCTGGCTTCTCTTAGTATTAGCACTTACTGCTGTTGTCTTGGTGTGCACTCTTGATACACATAATGATAACAAGGGAGGACACAAGTAAGCCCTGAACCTGTACCTCACCTTCCTTTTTCCAGCACGAAAATTCAACAAAATTGAAAAAAATTACTTCATAAAAAAACCTCAAACTTTTTTAATGCTGATTTTTAAAACTTTAAACTACTTTTTTTTTTTTTTAATTTTTTTATAGCTGTTAAGTGCTTGCTTGCACTGGCATCTGTATGCCACATCTGGTACAGGATCTCATTGTGTTACATGATTTATAACTACAGAGAGACATATCTGCTTCTTACAAATTGCTTGTAATGGGAGCTGGAAACAAAGCAAGAGACTGCCAGTGATGGGATGGCAGAGAAGGGTTACAGCAGTACCGGAGGTTAGGGATCATTATTGCAGGCTTTCTTAACACTCACAAGAGGGACAAATTAGAAAAAAATAAAGTAAGTGAATGAAGCATTAAAATGGTGCTTATCAAAGTCACCCTTAGCTGTTGTCAGTGTCTTTGCTAAGCAAGCCTTATGCTATCAGGAGTGGTTCTCTTTCTTCTGTTTTGTGAGACAGAGCCTGCTGCCACCTCTCCTTCTCTCTCATCTCTCTTTACAGTCCCACTTCTCAGCCCCAGCAGGAGACTTTTCTTCTATGCCATTTCAAGACTCATTTCTTGCTTAATGAATCCTTCTTTTTCCCTTTGTTTGGATGAGAGTACAACACATGCTGCTGATGCAGTTTACTTCATTTTCTTCCCTCCTTTCTGCCCACAGTTTTGCATTTCTAAGGAATACCCAATTAGTACACTTTCCTTTGCATCGGCCTAATGTAAAGGGTTGGTTAATAACTATGGATTGTATAATGAGAAATACATTAAACACATCATCTAAGATAAATTTTATAGTCTAGCTGTGAGCTTTATGTGCTCACTGAATAAGAACACGTTTGAGTCCTGTCTCACATCTGCTTTGCCTGCAAGGCTGGCACCTCGTCACTGAGCACTTGGTGTTTGCATGGCACAGTGGGAGCTCTAGTCTGAGTTACTGCTTTGTGACCAACACGTTCAAGTGGCCAGACCCCAGATAACTGAGTTCAGCTCAGATCTCAAAGAGCAAAAAAAGGTTTCTGAGGGGAGGTGAAATCACAGGGGGATTAACAGCTAAAAGAAGTACTCTACAGGGAATATTTACAATGAGATTTTTTGTGCTCAGGTGATTAGAAGTAGGTTAGACCAGAAGCAGATGTCCTTCCATCCCATGCCAAACTTCCTGCACGGCATATGTTATACCTGAGGGTATTTTAGGATCCTTTTTCTTTTTTCCCAAACTAAAAAAAAATCAGAGTGAGGAGCAGTGAATGTCCAAGCAAAGCTTTCATTACAGCTGAGCAATAGGATTAGTAATGTGGGAGCTGGGCAGCCTTAAAATGGCTTAAGATGACGATGTGGGGGTTTATTTTACTTAAATAATGCTAGATAATGTCTAAAATGATAGCTAGTCTTTTCCAAACGACTCTGTGGGTGGCAGATTTTCTTCCCAAGCACTATTCGAGTATCTTGCGTTGGCCCTGCACACCTGCCTGGCTGTGAACAAAAGGAAGCCAGAGTAGCTAATGACTCATCACTCTGGCTCCACTAACAGGAAGATCAACAATGCAAAAATAGTGTTGTATCATTTTTCTTAAGCAATAGAGGTAAGACAAGACTGTGTATTAAAAAAGTGCTGGATCTGGAAGCTTCTCGTTGCCTCAGCATAAGACAAGTATAAAAATCCGTGTTTGTGTCCCAGTTGGAGAGCAGCTTCACTGGCTGCTCATTGAGTGCTGGAGATCCCCTGCTTCCCAGGAGCTTCTGTGCCTTCCCAGATGGATATGCACAGAGACGATGGGCTCCTTTGCAAATGCCTCCAGCTGCCATCTGACCTGGAGATACTTGAACTGCTATTTATTGTTAAGAAGGCAACTGAGAATAACAAGATTCAAGCAGTGTCCCTCTTTTCTTGGTCCACTGCAGAGGGTGACCAATTTTGCAGGTGAAACAAACCCACTTCTTGTTCTGATTTTTAAATTTTTTATATGTTTTTTAGTTTTTTTAAGTGGAAGTAAAGAAAAGCAATTTCCGAGCTCAGTTGACTTCTGGGGTGAGCCTCACACAAGTGAGTGAATGGCTGTGCGTGCTGTGCCAGGTGTGGATTTGATGGGAGTTGGAGTGAGGGGAACAGGGGCAGCCGGTCAGGCCAGGGAGGGAGCGCTGCCCTGCCTGCCCTTGCGTTTGTGGAGGGGGAGCTCACCTTCCCATGGGACGAGGCTGCAGGCCTGCGACACCCGCCCTGGGTAGGTGCCTGTCACTCCCTGGGCTGGGATTTTGTGTAGCTGGAGCATGTAAGGAAGTGGGATGGCATGCCCTCCTGAGCTCTTCATGCTCTCACGTGTGCAGTTCAGGAAAATAATAAATAAATAAATAAACCCCACTCATAATAAAAATCTTAAAATATTAGTCACTTCTGGGAGCACTGATGATTTCTGTGGAGTAAACTGCCTGGTGTACTGCTAAGGAAAATATTTTCTTGCACATTTGTAACTGCTGTCATTGACAGTAAAACTGCTTGAAATATAAAATAATGGTAGTGTTGCCTACCGTTACAGGAACTGTAAGAGGTTTTGACCTTTAGTAGGCTTTAATGGGTGCTCTACAGAGGTACCAACACTTCCATTTATTAACTTGTAATTGTCCAAAATAAATCCTGCTTTCTCCCCATCTAGTAGATTGAAGCCTAGGGTATGTTAATTGTGCTGGCTCTTCTCCAGGCCTGACACCTTGACAGCTCTTGTCAGCTTTCAAAAGGTATTCCCCTATGAAAACTATACTAGTAATTCTCCGATAATGGCCTTGCCACTCATCTCTTCTATGTTTTTTAATTCTGACATCAAAGTTTGCACTTAGCGCTGACCCCCTGACAGGGAGAGCATTTTCTAATGACGAGCAGTAGGTCAGTGCTCCCTGTTTTGGAGGAATTCAACAAAAATTAAATCCAGCACTTCGGTTACCAAGTGTACACCTGGGATTCTTGCTTTACTAAGGCTCAGGTATTTGCTCTTCATTAAAGAAATTAGGTTGTACAGTAAACTGATTTATTAGCTGTACTACCCAGTGCTCTAATCTCATCAAATCCCACACTGTGCAGGACTAGAGCATCTCATAATTTCTAAAAAAAGGCCACTAATTAACATTTATGTGCTCCAGGACATGGTGGGGCTGAGACTGGTGGCACATTTTCCTTGGAGTTGGCACTGGAGCAATATAATTGTGCTGCTGCAGTTGCTGCCTAAGAGATATAAACCCAAGACCTTGACCACCACAGTAATTGCAGTTCCCAGGCTGCTTACTGAGGAGCGAGGGTCATAGCTCCAGCCGTGCACTGGCCAAAATCCAGGCAGGTACTTAGATTACCTTACATTAATCCCCCCTGCAGCTTCAGCTGGTGACAGCGGCTTTTTCTCTTCCCATCCTCTCTGTTTGGTGTAATTGGTGTGCACTGTCAGAGAGCTGCCACTGTCTGAGCCCAGAGAGGTTGTGTTCCATTGATGGTACAGTGTACTCCTCAACTTCCAGTGCCTGGAAAAGAATAAAACCCCCCACTGTAACACTGTATAATTGATTGTTATTGGAATTACAGGTTTTGGGTAAGGAAAAATACTACTGTCTGTATTTGAGTCCTTGAGCCACCAGAAATCACTGGTTTCTACTTTTGGGTTACATATCAGCAGATGAACAGCATTAATCAGATCACACTGAAGAGAACAAAAGTTAAGGGTAATGCTTTTCTTTCCACTTGCTAAAAGTGCAGCAGCAGAGTATTATTTGGGACAGTCTGATGTGTTTTGATGTAGGGTTTTGTTCTTTTCTTCTGATGACTTCTCTAACATGCTCCAGAATCGAAATTGTTCTCCCTGTGACCTGGAAAATGGTGAAGTTACAATAATGTGGGCATCACACAGTAACTGGGAGAGGCCAATAAACTGTTACTCTTCAGTATCTTGACTGTGTTAAGATGGTGTAATTAATGCTTTCATTATGTTCAGGATCCTCAAGAGTGAAAGGCAAAACTATGAAAATCAGTAGTAATTAGAGTTTACTTTTCATATTCCCGTTGAGCTGAGCCTGCAAAACCATGCTGCCAGCTCTGGCTTCCCAAATTGCCAGGACCAGAAACAACAGTTCTTAGAAAATATGACTGTCACCCCAGGTTCTCCCATTACCTTTAGGATTAAGAGTGAGAACGTGAAAGACTTTTCCATCATAAACCAAATTCAGAGGGCCATTATGACAGATCAGAAATAGCTGAGGAGTTGCACAAAAAGGGATGGATCAACTATTTTAAATGTGAATGGATATAAAAAGTAACAGGACTGAGTCTTTCCTGAATGTTACATCCTATTGGCCCTTTGCTGCTGAAAGGTAGAGTTATTAGGCTCTTCTGTCATGTGTCACTGGCTGGAGAATTCTTCCAGGGTGGAGGTGGGAGAGGTGCTGGCACTAAGCAGGAATCTGGACACAGATTGCAGATGTGCTGTGCACAGGGCACCAGCTGGTGTCTTGAGGGTCAGCAGGAATTTCAAAGAGGATGATTTATTGTTAGTGATACTGCCCCAGGCAGAAGCGAGAGTTCCCAGCATCGAAGTGATGCATCCTCCTTGTAGGCAAATGAGATTGTTCCACAACATCTGTTAAAAGAAGAAAGCAAGTCACAGCTCTGCTAATGCATCTGCTTGTAAAGGTGTGAGGCTGCTACCTGTGATTGGATCAGACTCATGATTGCCTGGTGGAAAGCACTAGCTCCGGTTTCAGGAGTGAGAGCTACTGGGGACTTTCACTGCTTAAATGTGCATGAGTTTGATGAATAGACTCACCTCGTGCTTTTGTCAGGTGCAGCTGAGTGTATGTGATGTCTCAGGGAAGGCTCTGAATTTCTGGTGGGGAGCCAAAGATCCAAATTTAGGTTTTCAGGGAATTTGTTCTCGTACTTCACCATCTTTACTGATTGAATGAAAGCTTGAAGATTTAACACTGCAAAATACTGATATTTTAATGCAAGAGGTACTTTAAATTATGCAAAATGACTTAAGCAGTCCTTATATTTTGTGTGGATATAAAAGATGGTTTTTCTTCACAAAGGAATTTTTCACCCAGTGTCTGATTACCCTTCTTAAATTTTAGAGGGCAAAAAAAGTGCTGAAACCTTAGTGTAAAATGTAGGTTCGGGGCATAGCTCCATTCAATTTATACAGTAAATGACGTGATGTGAGTGGGGGGTTGGAAAGAGCATCGCGTCCGTCCCGATCGCGTCCTTGTTGGAGCAGCTCCGGGGGGTGCTGTGCAAATGCACTCGGACACACTGTGACACACCATAGCTGGTGGATACTCACAGCCACTCGCACACACACAGAGCCTGGCAGCTTCTACAGCATTGCCGGGTACAAAGAGGCGGGAGGGGTCCTTTGTATGAAGTTCCAAGGGGTTATTGGGGTCCCTGCCCAAAGGGATCCAGGAACAAAGAACACAGAACACTGAGGGGTCCAGGGGTTTATCTGGAGCGGCACCAGGGGCGGGCAGAACATCGGGGACCTATCATCTGGGGGCCAAGGGATGGAGAGGACGTGGGGTGACAGGACAGTGACCAGTGGGAAAGGCGAGGGGTGGAACAAGGGAACCAGGAGCCAGTGGGTTATCAAGGAAAGGAGAACTATCTAGAACATGGACTTAAAAGGGGTAAAAGAGGGTGGTCTTAGACCTCTGAGCCTGCCCACCAGTGGACCTCCACTGTTTTGGGGCTCTGTGGCTCCTCAGTCACTCCTGCGGTGGACTCAACCACTGCAACGAGTAAAGTGCTATACATTAATAAGATTTCATGAGAACAGAAGACACTATAGGGCTTTAACCAACTTATTAAAACTAAGTAGTTATTACTTTAGTTCTACCTTCAGAGATCTTCTAGCAAGTTATTTCCTTTAATACAAATTTGGGCAGTGGGATCAAGAATGAGCTTTAGTTGTCTGCCAGCAGCTCACCTGGGGACCTGCTTCCTGAAAATCTGGGAAGCTCCTACCCAAGTCCAGGTACAGGTTTTGCTGCACAAACCAGGCTCTGGGGCTGCCTTTGCAGAATACTGAAATGGGAAATGGCCCTGAAAGAAGTCCTGTGTTTGTCCGCCACTTCATCTGAGGAAATACTTTGAGTGATGAAACCGAACTGCTCTCCTGCCTTGTGCTGGGAGTGATCTATGACTTCGCTGATGTCTGTGCCTCTGTTGAGACAGGACAATATAAAATGGGCCATGGGGGTTGCAGCCCATTCTAAGCAGTCTCAAATTGGAAATGAGATGCAGCATCAGTACTGTGTGAGGTTTTTCATGGCAGCTGCTTCCCACTGACTCTATTTTCAGTCAGAGTTTGAAGCACAGGCTGTTTTGTTTGGCAACTTGGGCAGTACAATAAATCTGAGTGAGGTACAGAAATGGTGAATGGGTCTCCTGCTTTTCTTTGTTTGAAGCCTGTTTGTTCATGCCTTCCTTGAATTACTGACTTTCTCACCCCACCTCGTACTTTGCATGCATGTGCTGAGGTTTTGTTCACTCTGGTAAGGATGGTCAGTCTTGCAGCTTAAATTCTGCTGATTGTGCTTTTTACTGTAACGGGAAGACATTTTAATGTGTGTGTATTTGTGCTAGAGGTAAGTCTATAAGTTTTGTTCAGGAGCTGTCTAAGCTTTGGAACTTGATGAATTTCCTAAGCCTTTTTGAGTCTCTCTGTGACTATGTAGTTGCATCCTGCACATGCAGGCAAGAAACAGTTTTGGGGGATGACATTTTGATGAATGGATTCAAGACTTTCATAAAGGATGAGTCACTTTGATGGCATTGAGAGAGAATTCCAACAATAAATTCAAAATTTGTGGAGAGAGAAAAGGGCTGCTTTTGTAAATCTTTCCTAAGCATAATCTGTGGCAATTTTGCAAAAAGGAGAGGATGTGGAAGGGAAAAACAAGTGTCTCCCAGGGAGTTTTTTTCCTATCCCAGCCCAGAGGCACTGCAGCATTTTGGTAAGAAATTTTGTAGCAGGAATGTAAGAAGCTTAAGGCAGAAATAACAATTTGAGCCCAGCCTACTTTAAGGGATATTGTGAAGACTGAGAGCAGGTATCTGAAACATCTATGTTTGCATGGGAGATAACTGTGGAGAAAACAGCCAAGCTTTTGGTAGGATAGAAGGCAATGTCATGATTTGCCTCTGTATTTCCATAGCTATTCACAGGAAAAGAAGTACATAAAGAAATTTAAACACAAATTTGTAGAAAGGTTTTTGTCTGTTCTTTGTAAAAAATGCCCGTAAGACTTTCTAGAAAGAAAAAGATTTGTGTAGTTGACAAAAATAAAAAGACAACTACTTTGGTGAATCAACCAGGAAAATAGGGTGATCACTCACAGGGTTCTCCTGCCAAATTAAAGACCAACAAAGGCACCTGTTTTAATTCAATAGTGTAAATCTTGTGCAAAAGCAGAGACTCTGGTCTGTAAATACTTATTAATTGTGGAGTGCTGTAACAGTGCTTGTGTGGTGCTTGAGGATGGTAAGAGGTTTGTTTGCAGGGCTGGCAGTTCTGAGAATAAGATTATTTTTTTTCTTTCTTTGTCTTTGTAGGAAGAGCAGGCAAGGGTTTCACAGCTCTCATTGATGGTTCTTAGTTGCTGAGCACTTTGTTTCTTTGAGTTTGATGTAGGGAAAGAGAGGGAGGCACTTTTTAAACTTTTGTAAACATACAGTTACATTGACCTTGAGATGATAAAGCTTCTGCTCTTATTTTCCATCTTCTGTGGCAATGCTTTATCCAGAAATACCTTCACATGGAGTGTAGACATTTTAAATCTGTCTTCTGTTGAGATATACAGAAGGTCCACCAATTAATTGCCCCTGTTATTTGTGTGCCAGATAGATGGCTTTTTATGGGCAATTTTTTCTTCTTTTCAGCAAACCTTGAGCTTATGACAGTTCAGATTTCAGAGTTCAGTGCTGCAGGTAGTGGTCTGTGCTGTCTTCCTTGTGCAAGGCTCACATGTAAATCAGAACCTGTATCACAAGAGTGGATGTATTTCTATCCTTGCTGTCGTTATTGTGAAGAAAAGGTACAAAAGAATCATGTCAGTTTTCCTTAGGTATTGCTTTCTGCCTTTAAGAATGTGGACTGAGATTTGGGTACATTTCCATTCATTAATGAGCTTTACATTATTAGTTAATTATTGTTTTTCTTAATTTCCTGGTGATTCTTAATCAAGGGCAAATTATCTCCTGATAGGTTCATATCTGACTGAGGTAAAGAAATGTTGCAATGAATTCCTCCTGGGTTCTATTGAAAGAGAAAGCTGGACCTGCTGTACCCATCATCAGCTCCGTTATGTGTTCCTCAAGGCTGGGGTACCCTGCCAAACACCTTCTGCACTTATGGGGGTGAAAGAAACACACCCACCATGCAAAGCCAGGAATTCGTTAGTTTAGCTTGAACAAAAGTCTAACAGCCTACTGAAAGAATTATTATCAGGCCAATTATGATCATACAGGCACTTACAGTCCAGATTATCTAATTATAAGAGCTCATTCTTGATAATGATACAAATATAATAAGCTTTCTAGTGCCTGATCCTTTTCTGGTGTTAATGGTCCTCCTGAAGAAGAAAAACGAGTTGTTGTTAGCAATATGAGTTCTTCATGTGGGGGAGTATGATGCTGGTATCCTCTTTGCCAGGAAGAAGGTGAAGTTAATGTTGATGGTTTCTTCCTCCTCTTCCAGGTCTTATTTGGGGACATTTTTATGTATTTACTAGCACAAATCCACTTAGTTGCTCTTTATCCAGCACTTCATGATAATGTAGTCAAATTTGATATATATAATAATTTATATATAATAATTTTTACATATGTTGGAGGCTTTTTGACAGAATCCCAGAATGAGTCAGGTTGGAAGGGACCACAGTGGGTCATCTGGTCCAACCTCCCTGCTCAACCCAGCCCATATGGCACAGGTCTGGAATATCTACAGTGAGGGAGATTCCACAGCCTCTCTGGGCAATCTGCTCAGTGCTTGGTCGCTGCACAGGAAAGAATTTCTTCCTCATGTTCAGGTGGAACTCTCTGTGCATCAATTTCTGCCTTCTCCTCTTATCCTGCTGCTGGGCACCACAGAGCAGAACCTGGTCCATGTTCTCACACATCCCTGCAGACACTGACGGACATGGATGAAGTTCCTCCTTGTCTCCTCTCATTGCTGAACAGCCTCAGCCCCCTCAGCCTTTCCTCAAGAGAGATGCTCCAGTCCCCTTAATCATCTTTGTCACCCTCCGCTGGACCTGCTCCAGGAGCTCCATGTCTCTCTTGTCTGAGGATCTCAGAACTGGACAGAGCACTCCACATGTGGCCTCACAAGGGCTTCATTTTCCTCTTATCCCTGAATGCACTTTTATCCATATTTTGAAGTTGCATTCCTCTAGCAAGCAGTAATGTAGCATTAGTGAGTTGTTTATAGCTCTGGGACCCTGCTGCCATTCCGTTCCTTCCACCTTCAAGGCCCCTGATGTGAACTTGTGCTTGTCCTTTTGGGAGGCTCTGTCACAGTGTGTTACAGTCCTTGTTTCCCACAGCAGCCTCCAAGCTGTGGTTTACTGATAATTAAAGGAACACTTTATTAGCATAGCATGGTGATACACACATCCCTGCTCTGCAGTTCCTAACATTTCCCTCTGCAGAAGCAGTGAGGCAGTAGAAGATACACATAAATACAGACTTGCTGGCCCAGCATCTTTTTTTCTTCACGATAACATCAGTGGTGTTTTTCCATGATGACTTTGCAACACACTTCATCTGCATCATTGAAACTGAAAACATGTATCAAATCACGGTATTAATTGATCATACCTTGCAAGATGCAGCCTTTATATTTAAGATTTTTTCTGTAGTCTGGTGTTTTTCTCCAAGGACTCTGTGTGTATAGTATTACATGTTGGCTTAAGGATAACTGAGATTTTGTCTGTACCCCTTTGCTGTGGCTGAGATGTGTCAAAATTTGCATAGGCTCACTCTTGTCTCAGTTTTCATTGGTCAAATTTATGTTCTTTGAGGAAGCTTGTCATGGTCCTGGGATAATGCTGGCAAGGACCAGATCCTGCTGATAAGAAGCAATTTGTGAGGAGAGGCTTCGAATGGCTCAGTGATTCAATATAAAACTGATATGAGAAACGGATTGTGATTTAGCTCTGACATAAAGAACTAAAATAAAGAGCTCACTTTGGGGGAATTCATGTATCTCCTTCAGCCCATCAGTTATTAGTGTATCCTTCAAGGGTTATGGGAAATAACCTTTAGAGGACCTAACTGTAAATATTAATTCCTCAGTTTTGGCCATTGTGCACATCGTAGAGATTAGAAAGATTTAAGAATTGGTAGGTTCATTTCAGTCTCTGTGGCAGACTTTCCTAAAATGTCAGTGACTGAAGAGGCTGAAACTAGAAAACATAGACTAAAAATGTCTCCTATCAATTTTTAATTTGCTTGTAGAAAGGGTATTTTGTCCTCCTGCAGTCAGGATGGAGTAAGAATCAGAATAGCAGGAGGATCCTACGGAGAACTTCAGTGCTGGAGACACAGTGATCACAGTGAAAAGCTGATAAATGTCAATGGACACTGGTAGGCGTTGGAGGGCACCAGAATGAAGAGTTGTTGGATGGAGTCTCAAAGAACTCAGAGGTGCCAAGTACATTATTCATGCAGAAAAAAGCAAAGTGGTCTCCAAAAGGAGCAAAAAGCAGCTTTAACAGCTGAGCCATCCAATGTTGTGTGTTGATGGGAGTATCCATTTTGTCACCTAATCACCTCCCACTGCAGAGCCATTCTAAAGGGAAATCCAATTTTCCCCTTCCAAAGGGGTGTAGAGGTGACCTTCTCTCTGAGAGGTCTTCTTGGTGAAGAAGTGGTTGCTCCTGTGAAATGGTTTATGAAATATGAATGCTGATCAGACAGGGATTTTTCCATTAGCTTTGAGCTCTCTGTATAGAAGAAATGTTTTGGAGTTGTCAGTATTTATGCATAGAAAATTGTAACTGGCCAGAAAATAAAGCACAAATCAACATTTCTCATTCAGTGACTGGTGCCCACCTGAAAATACTGGCAAGCAGTGTCTCCTTGAATTAATATTTTGGTTGCAGCAAAGTCAAATTGGAAAATACTGGATACACAAGGCTCAGAAAGATTATTCTGGATGCATAGACTTCGCTACTGGAGTGAAAGGAATAGTGGTGGATAATGCTGTGGGACCAGGGGATGGCACCTGATGTCTGAAATGATCCATGCTGGCTTGCCCCTCCAGAGCCGGGAGCTGTGGCTGCTGAGGGCACCCCACACTTACGACCACCTGGCTCTTCCCAGAGGGATGGAGATGAGCCCTTTTCTCTAACAGTGCTGGAATTACCATGTCTTGTCAGGATTTACAATGTTGCATGTGGTTTTGGTGGTTTTTTTAATTAGAATCCTAAGTGGTGCAGGAAGGGGTGTGAAGGTGAAGTGACCCTTAAAGAAGTGATGTTTACCAATCTTGTCTTTAATCTTTGTGACCAAGGAAGCTTTCTTAAGTGTTGCTGAAAGTTCTCATGGTGAATTTGAAACCTCTTCTTCCCCTGAACTCAGCAGAAGTTTCCCCATTGACTTCAAGAGAAGTATAATCAGGCCTAGAATTATTAAAATAAATACCTTTAAACTAGAGACTCTGTAACCGTTTTCCAGATGTAGAAGTCTGTGTCAGCTTCATGTTCTTTTCATTATCTGGTAAAATTATTTTGATAGGTGAGATGCTAATTCTGTGTTTCTATGTTGTTTTCTTTGTGTGTCCTTAATATTTACGGAATATTCAGGTGATTTTTGCTGAAGATAACAAAAAATACCCCGCAGCTTGCAATAAGCCGAGGCTGTTATTACACACGTGGTTAGTAGCTATCACAGTGAAATATTCAGTGTGCAACGCTCAGCAATTCTGCAGGCTTAAAACAATGTTTTTGCACAATGGCAACACTGCAGCCATTAAGTCAACTTTAGAAAACATAGTTATCTTAAAACAAAAGCAAAAGAAGTGTTAATTTATGCTTCATAACCTGTTATTTGTCAAAATCCTGGAGTCTTGTTCAGCTGTAAGCCACAGTGCTATCTGCACCCTGCAGCAGGGGATACTGGAGAGGAGCAGAAATGCACAGGCACCAGAAGGGTGTCAAATCAAGTGAGTCTTCTTGTGCTGGGAAGAGCATTAATCACCCCATAATGAAGTACGTGTTTGTTTCTGACAGATAATTTGAGAAAGAAAAGAATAAGAGCTAAGAAATTTCTTTTTCCTTCTATTGCTCCCGTGTACATCTTTTGCAGTTACATAATCAAGAGTAATTAGTGAGATATTCATCAAGGATAACTAGCTTGCATGTATCTTACAGCTGCAAGTGTGCAAAATATTTGATGTTCTGATTTTCCTCATGATTCTGAAACAGTAACATTTTCATTAGGTTTTGCTTTTCATTTTAAGCTCAAGAGTAATTTATTTTTTCCCCATAAACTTAGGTGGAAAAATATAACTTGAGACACTCAGCAAGATGCTTCAACACAAGTATGTCATCTCAAAAACTAATTATGTTTCATGAAAATCAATTTCAGTCTTTATATTACAAAATTAGAAAAGACCAGTATGAATTTTCAGTTGTATAACATAATACATATATTTTATATATATTGGTAGGTCCTAAATGTAAAAGTTGTCTCAACAGTTCTCTTTTAGCACACTACACAACAAACTGTACTACTGTGTATTGTACAAGTGTGCTCATGAGCCAGTTAGAGTTGTTTGAGAAAATTTGCATCACATCAATTCACTTAAAGTTAGCGAAAAGTTTTCTGAATCATGAAGAATCTCATCTTCTCATCACCTGCCTCCCATCAGTCCCATGATGGGCGGGTAAGGCAATACAAACCTTCCTTTCCTCTTAATTCATCTCCACTTTCTTCCCAGTCTGGGTTGATGCTCATGGCAGTGCTCGGAAAAGAGCAGTTTCACATCTACTGAATCAACCTTTTCAGGAATATTATGGGCTCCAAGGACTTGCTATTTTTAAATCCTGCATATAACTATGCATGTGTTAGATTTCTTCTAATATTAAAAGACCATCAGGAGGGAATGGCTGCAATCTGTGGTAGAAACAGGAGGGGAAAAGGATTATTCACAGCCTGTATGTTACTTGTTGTCATCTGGAGGGCTTAATATCTCATCATTTACTATGTGGTTCTGTTGCGAAGTTGTGGAGCTCTTGGTATTTAAGAAAAGGTTTAAATTTTGCAGCTCAAGGTGAGATGCAAACAGCCACAGGCAGAGGCAGGCAGAAGTAGCTCATAACTTGGAACAAACTGGAAGTTTTTGCTAAGCCAGCAATAGATTCATGTTATTTATTAAAGGCCTCTTAAAAGTGAAGTGAGTGGCCATTGTGGTTCATATGCTGATAATGTGAGGAGGTAACTCCTGCACAAGACAGAAATCCTACAAACCATGTTTGGAAGGAGTTGCTGCTTTCTCGCTCGCTGAGACAAGATCAGGTAAATGGGTCTTGTCGCATTCAATTCTTGAATTTCTGCAGGGCTGGAGATGCCCCAGCTCCTCCTGGTGACACGTCCTGGTGCCACACCACCCTGACAGGAAGCTTTCCCTGGCTCTCATCAGCAACTCCCCATGGAGTGGTTGTGGGCTGCTGTTAAAAATACCCTCTGTTCCTCTTCTCTTTCAGGAACCTATCATAGCAATTAATTCCACAGTGGCAGGATGAAAAAGAAGAAAAAAAAATCTATTAATTTCTTCCTTAGCTTACTTCTTTGTGAAGTTGAATTACTAATTTCATTGAGAAATGGCAGCATTTCTCCTTTCTATGGAAATAACTTGCCTTGTGTAACTTCTGCTGGGAAGGCCTGTAGCACTAACAGGGTAAATTCTTTGGGTATTACAGTATCTTTTTCTTGGAGCTTTAATTTTTTCCTCTAATCTTTACAAGAGGAGATTTTTTTTTTTTTTTTTAGTAATAATAATAATATAAAAGATATTGCCATGAAAAGTATGTAGAATTGCAGAGCACAAGACAAGAGATGCTGCCCTGTTGTGCTGGGTGAAGGAGTTTCCAGCTGCAGAACAGTGAAATATATAAATGCTCTCACAAACCACTGAAGACAGAAGGAAAATATGTGCATTTTACATCTTAGTAAGCAATGTTTTCTGCTTTAAATGGCATATTTCATTCCCCATTTGAGCATTTACAGGTGTTACATGAGCTGTGATCTAGTCAGTTATTATTTATAATTGATTAAGCTTGATCCTCTTTGTGAAAGAGTCTAATCTGGTTCAGTGTGACGAGTGTTTATCTGATGAGTTCTTGTCACTCTGTTGGTTGCCCTGTAATTCACATAAAGCAGCAATATCCCATCTCAGTTAACAGGGAGTTATCGACAGCAGTCCTGCAGCATTCAGAGACAGGGGAATATGCACAGCTTCTAGAATCATCATTGGCAGCAAAGAAACACTTATATTAATACTCATTACATATCATAGAGATTTTTTTTAAAAACAAATGGAATACAAGCTAAAAAAAATGGCTTTATTAAAAACATGTTTTGTATCATGTACAAATTTAGAGGGAAGAGATGTTTAATTTATTTTAAATAAACCCAAATGCCAGTTTTGTCCCGCTTCCACCACAGTGCTGAACTATCAACCCATGTTGCCCATGTTTAGGTAATTAGGAAATTTTTGAAAGGCAAAAGGAGCTGCAGTGGACTTCCAGCTCCTTTCAGGGTACAAATGGAGTTATAGAAAGGACAGGACCTAGGGAAGCTCCTGCTGGACTTGGGATGCACATGCAGGACTGAATATCCTGTGTCTTCATGATCCCAGCCTGTTGCTGGCTGGGCAGGTGGAGAGGGAGTGGGCTTGGCCTTTTATTTGGATGAGTTATTTTTAAAAGCTAAACCCACATAAATTAATGATTTAGTGACTACTGGGAATACAGTCATTTTTCCTAATAAAATAAAAAAGACAATAAAGCATCAAGATTTGATGTCATGGCTGTTAAATTCTGAAATTTTATACTTCCATTGATCAGAAAATGAATTTATGGCCTATGTATTTTCAGCATTGTAAAAGTCCATGTAATTTAGTTGTTAATCTAAGGTCAAAAGCGAATTAGCATAATAACATCTGAACTGCACTGCCCTAAAATCCCCTGATAGACATCTCTCTGACTCCTGCTATTATAAAAACTGTTCCCATTGGTTCTTGACCCTATTAAAGTTATTCCTAGATAAGCTTTTGTCTTGGTTTGAAAGATAGGTGTCTGCTAAGGAAGGCAGAAGCCTCCCTGAGAATGGCAGATACAACCCCGTTCCATCCGAGTTATTATAATTTTGAAATCAAGGGGCTTTTAGGCAAAGATGTGGAAAATAGGAATAACAGTTCTTTACTATTATTTATCTATATGTGTATAACCAGTCAAACAAACAGCAATAACTATGGCAGTAACAGCAAACAATCACAAACCCAGTCCCAGCCTTCTCGGCTGTCGGGCCCTTTCCCCTCGGGTGCAGTTCCGCTCGCAGCCAGCAGGGGCGCTGGCGGCTCCCGGTGAGCAGGGCAGGTGCGATGGTTTCCCCGCGGCTGCAGGGGGCGCTCCGGAGCGAGCTCAGGGAGCACGCGGCACTGCTGGTCTGGGATCCTGGGAGGGATGGAACAAAGGAGCTTCACAAGCCCCTGGGGAGCCGATCCTGGTGTCCGGCCGGACCCTCGGGAACAGCAGGCTGGAACGGCGGGCTGGAGCGGCAGGGACGATCACAAATCCCGGATGGCAGACGAGATGTATCCAAACGGAGAACCCCCGGCGGTCTGGGCAGGCAGGCTGAGCAGGGCTACAACGTAGCGAAGGCTCGAAGCAACAGCAGGGCAGGTCGGCCACAGCCCGGCCTCCAGCGGGGCAGGAAAGGTGGGCTGGGGATCCTGGGGTCTTTCTCCGCAGAAGGAAAAAAAACAGCCGAGGAAAAAACAGCTTCCCTCTCTGGCGTTAGGGGACCAAACTGCCCACACACCCAGGTGAAACAAAAGAGTATCCAGGTGCACCCCACCCCCAGTGGGTAGCTCTTTGTTTTCCTTAAATACCCAGCAATTTGTCCTCCTAGCAACAGTATGGGGGAAAATTCCTTTAACAGAAAAAAACTAGGAGAACTCCTAAAACCCCAACAGCTCTGCAAGGCTAGTTTATGAGAGCCTGCTTGAATAAGTAGTCCTTAGATGATGCCTTTGTGCTGGTGGGATGACTGTTTTTCCTGTGAGATATTTACACCACAGAGAGAGCCTGTATCAATCCTGATGCTTGTTATGATTTCCCCTTTGGTTTCATAAACTTTGTTAAAGTCTCACTGCTTTTCAGAGTCAGTTCTGACAATGTTAAGTTATACGTTCAAAGGTATAAAATTATTTCAGGCTGGGTTTTTCCACCTCTCATTTTATCACCTTAGTGTCATAGTATTCACGTACATTGTGTTTCACCATTCAGCCTTTACGTGCTTTTGCTGTCCTGGGTATGTTTATTAAATAAGGCCTTCTTCTGTGTATTGCAACAAGTGTTTAACTCTTGAGGTTAAAAAAAAAAAAGCCAACACCCACTTTTCAGGGTGGCAAAGGGCTTGCAATAATGGTGTAAGAAGTACATGTAATGTCCTAATGTGTCTTTAGTTTTGAGAGGATTTGATCCAGAGGGGGACTTCAGGCATCTGCCTCTGGCAGCAGAATCTTGTGGGCTTGTGGTTTCTCTATTATAAAATGCAGGGGAGAATTGGGAAACTCAGATTTAGGAAACTCAGATTTAGAAAACCTTTTGAAAAGCAGCATGCTGAACTGAACTGAACTGTCTAGTCTGGTAAATGAGGAAGACAAGGGTGAAGTGAAGAGGCCAGAAATTGGGTCCTTTTGGAAATCCGCTTAGGATGTACCGGGTGTGCACTAAGACTCCTGGCTGAATTTTTTAGAAATAGGTGGAATATTTCTGCTTCAGGCCCCGTGTCACAGTTAGATTTATTAAAATAATCCTGCTTCTGCCCCAGGGAAAGCAGCCCAGTTGCAGGATCCCATTACAAGGCTGGAGAATCAGGGTCAGGCTTCTCATCCCTTCAGGCTGGGCACAGTCATTTGCAAACCGATGGTGCCCATACTCTGCACCTCCAACGTGGCAATACAGTGTATCAGGATAATGATGAAGGCATTTAGATCTCTTGGAGAAATGTCATTTAATTATTCATTGTGAACTGTTGGTTGAACTCTGATGGCTGGGTCACACACGTTTTGAGCTTCTTTGTAAGCAGAGGAAAATACAGGAGGGAATCCAATACAGTATCCCTGCCTGCTAATTATTTGCTTACCGATCCATGGACAAAAACAAACATAACAGGCATTAAACCAGCTACTGAAGTTAGCATTAGCGAACAGCTCTGCCACATGAAAAGGCAGAAAGATGATAAGAAGAAGATGTTTTTTAGGAACAAGTCACACTTTTCTATTGCTGCTATTTACTTTGAACAACTTTAGGGGGGTCCTTCTGATGCTAAGAATGCATGGACTAATGGTATGATTGGGTAATATCTCATTTTCATTTGCATAACTCAAGTGAAACCAACAATTTGCAACTAAGGGCAGCATAAATGTAGTGCCAGCAATCCCAAGCGTGACTAAGTGCAGTAAGGGAATGCCGGTGATGATATTTCATCACATGGCAAAAAAAACAAAGTAGAAAATAACTACAGTATCAGAAAAATAAAAACTGGAGGGGACAGTCACTCATTTAGGTGATCTTTGATTTAAAGGAAATAGCATTTGTTTGAAACAGCAGGTGCATATCTTGTTTAGAACTAGGAGGAATTCCACTTAGACATGCATTTGCACAATAAAGACCTCAGGAGTTGCCAAGGTATAATCTTTGCAGATTGTTAAGCACTCCATGAAAAAGACTGAGATACCAATTGTGAGAAGAAAAAACCCATTGTGTAAGTTATTTATTTTCTGCTATGACCAGTTTTCTGTACAGGAAAGAGAGGGTGTGTCTACCAGGAGGTCTGACAGAAGGGGAGCTCTGCGACCAGGAGCTCTCCCATAGAGAAGAGCAGGCAATGGCTGTGTGCAAAAAACTTGTGCCACACCTACTTGTATGGCTATCCAAGGAGAACAATTTAATTACTTAAAAATTGAGAACAAGTGTGGAGTTCTTTTAACTTGCAGCAGTAAGACTAAAGGGTTCAAATTCTGGTCAGACTCAAAGCACTAATTATAATCATCCCGGTAATTGCAATAAAGTACTGCAGCTGGGAGGTGATTATGGTTTTGTATACACCTCAGCTGCTCCTTTTTAACCATGTGAGACAGCACCCTATTATCTTCCTTTTGTTCCCTTACTTATCACTTACCTCTTTCCTTAGCACTGGAGGGGAAAAAAATCCTGAAAAAATATTAGCTCTGCAAAATGCAATGAAATCCTTTCTTTAAGGGCCAAGGGCTGGAGGTGGGGAGGGGAAGGAGCAAACTTCATCCCTTCTCTTGTGTTTTGAGCACTCAGAAGTTGCCTATGAAACTAAATACTTCAGGGTTCATGAGTGGCTGGTAGGAAGCAGGGTCAGTATCATGCTATCTTTAGGAAAACAGGAGTGCACAGGGGTAAGATATGTTCAACAAAGATGCTTCACATTTCAAGCATTCTTTTCTGGGAAAAAAGATATCATACCTCTAGTTCTGAGTGTGCTTATAGCCTTATACTGTATTAGCACAATAAAGCAAATTTTTATAAGTAGAAAATGTTGATATTTAGAAAATATAAATGGTGGAAGAAGTGATTACATTTCAGATTATTTTTCTCTATCTATCAAGGATATCCAGGCATTTGAAAAAGAATGCAAAACTTGAAAATAGAGCATGGTACTCACTCATTTTTCTGCAAGTTTTTCTCTGCATGTTTCTCTGTATTTATTTCTTGGCATTGAATGGACTGCCCAAGTAGTGTTACCATCACCCAAAATGGCAAAGACTAATTCAGTGTGTGACTGAATTTTAGAATATCTCAAGCTGGGTTGGACTCATAAGGATCATGGAGTCCAAGTGCCTGCCCCTTGCAGAACCACCTAAAACTAAGCCATGTGTCACCAAGAGCCAGATGGTCCCTCAGCTGTTGGCAGGTTTGGTGCTGTGGCCACTTCCCTGTGGAGCCTGAGTGACTGACCACCCTCTCAGGGAAGAAGGGGGTGACAATATGTGTGAGGTATTTTTCTGTGAATAGGGGAAAGGAAAATTCACAAAAGACGTGAAATAAAAGAATTGAGAAGGAGCAGGAGGACTCTGCTGACAATGTTTTGCAAACTCCGTTCTGTGTATCTATTATGTGTGCCTCCAGTGGTAACAAAAGATCTGAATACCCCTCAAACAATTTGAAGTTAGAGTTTTTGCTTTTACAAATCACTGTGGCCCCTGTTCATGGCCAGTCATTAGCTGTGGACACTAAAAGGGGGTGGCAAATTACTGGGTTCTTCCCAGAATTGTGAGATTATGGTTTTGTAAGATGATGTCATCAGACTGTGAGCCATAATCAGGGACACACTGAGGACCATGGGGGTTTGGGACTGGAATACATTTTGCTGACATGAAGAACTAGTGAGGTCCCTGCATATTGTCCCTCTGTGATATACAGAAAATATTCCCTTTTTATTTGGAGACTCAGAGCTGAGCACTTTCATTTCCCTCCAAAGAAGTAGTCTGGGGATAAAATCAAATGCGATCTTGGATTGCACCTCAGTGTCTGCTTGACTGCTGTGTCAGACACCGGTGAGAGCAGAAAACACAGGCTCCTTCAAAGGGACAATCTCCCCATTTCAAAAGACAGGATTTCTCTGTCTGTTACATCCCCTGGAGATCCCTGCTGGGTCAGGCCCTTTTAACTTCTCTAATAATGACTGGGGTGGCAGGACAGGAGCTCTCAGGAGCTTTGCAGGTGTTGGCATGCTGATAACATGGCAGGGCAGGTCCAGAGGGACCTTGGTAAGCTGGAGAGGAGAACTGACAGGGACCTTCCGCAGAGCAGCAGTGACAAATGCCATGCCCAGCATCTCGGGCAGAAAAATTCCAGATTTAATATAATAGGGGTGGTCAGAAGGCTTTTGAGAGGCTTTGCAGAAAAATACCTGGAGTGGTCTCATTTTTTATTGATATCTCAAAAAGCATTTATGCTGTGGGGAATGTTTTGGGGAGGAGTCATGACCAAAATTCTGGGTGAACTTTGCGTCATCCTACTGAGGCTAGTCTACATCATCACAAAAGCTACAGTAAAATTTGCTAGGTTGTCTATAGCCTGGCTAACCTATCTCTAGCACCACTAGGTATTTTGGTTATTCCCTTGAAATCCTTAAATTTGTTGAATGGTTAGGTTCAGAATAGTTTGTGCTGTGAGCACTTAGCAGAAAGCAACTGTCATTATAAATGTCTCTCATCCCAGGGGTTTTTATGTGCATTATGTCGCTGTTTCTTGCAGAGACTGAAGGAACTGAAACAGAGGGAGTTTGCTCGAAATGTAGCATCTAAGTCACGGAAAGATGAAAGAAAACAGGAGAAAGCCCTTCAACGTTTACACAAGCTAGCTGAGCTAAGGAAAGAGAGAACGTGGTAAGTCCATAGCTGCTCAAACAGAAAAAATAAGCCCTCCGCTGTTAGCTGGTGCTGTGGGACGCAGAAGACCCTTGGCTGTAGCCACACACACATTTCTAGGGCATTTTGGAAGCATTCTGTGCACAGTATTTGATTCACACTGTGTGCAGGAATGAATGTTAAGCATTGCTTTTTCAGCTGAGCTAAAATGACACATTTTTTTAGTTTAAAAAAAGATATGTTTCATATATATTTCATAAAACCAGGCACTTTGGTTGAAAGCTGAGTGAACTAGGTCATGCATTTGCAGGCTGACACTACTTCATTGATGAGGTGAGGAACACAGTCTGTCTCTCTAGGATGTAACAGATCTCTGCGATTTAGTTTTCAAAATGCTCGCCTGGGAAAACATCCAGAAACCTAGCTTTAAATCTCAATAGCTGGATTTTTTTTTATTAAAAGGTAAGTGCTCATTTTCCCCTGCTCAGCAGAGTGTTTACCTCCCTCTGCAAAAGTGACTCCTTGCAACTCATACATTTTAGTATTGTGTCTAGGCAAGCTGTTGAAATTAATATTGAGCTTGCTAGTTGTGACTGAATTATCAAAATATGACACAGTTCTGACACTGATAAGCCACTGAAAATATATGTACTTGTCACAGTGTAATCTCTGAAGAAAAAAAAGAGAGAAAAAATGTAGATGCTCAAGTGCAAATGTTTTCTCTTTTTTCAGCCTTCGCCTCCCCAGATGAACTAACAGAGAAGTCCAACCAAGCTGCAGCTCTTGTTCAGAAATAGTCTCTTTGTCCCTAGTTTGGGTGGTGGGCAGCATGCTGAAGCAAAGTCTGAATGATCAGGTGCATGGGACATGAATGTTGCAGGGTCTGTTTGATGGGAGCAACACGACACCTAATTTTTTATAACTCATGTGGAGACTCTCTCCTCCATGAGTGTTTTAACTGTCCATATTTTACACTTGAGTATATTAGATATCATTCCCCCTAAACATGCTCCAAAATCTGAATTTTGCATATTTCCTGAGAAAGAGGAAAGAGGAACTTACTGTTTCCCTTTTTTCCATGCTAGTGAAGCACAGATTTTGCAAGCTTTTGTTGTTTCTGGATTGTTTGGGGTTTTTTAAAATATCCTTCTGCTAGTTCGTGAAGGAAAATTTCTATCTGAGCTTAATTTATCTGTTTCATAATTGTCATTTACTACCACTTTGCATCCTTAGAGGTGTGATATAGACAGACACAGGATTTTTTTAAACTGGCACTTTGTAGGCTTGTTTTGTTGAAGTCACCATTTTATTCTGTGGAAGAAAGGATTTGTGTGGGGGTTTAATATGTATTTCAAAATTGTAAAAAACTGGGCAAAGCAGGAATTCTCATGAGGAATTCCTTTCTCATAAAACCTCTACCTTAATTTCTAGATCTGATAGGGTAAAGTCATTATTTTTGGCGCTTCTTGGGTTCCTAAATGACCCTTGCAAGTTCTACCAATGGCTCATCAGCGAGTATTGCTCTGCACTGTAGCAGAGAGTGATTTGGCTAAAACAAGCAAACAAATGGTTTTAACATAGGCCCATTACTCCTAGTGCTGAGCAGTTTCTGTGGCTCCTGGAAAATTGGCAGCTTAAACACTTTTTGCTCTTCTCCTTGCTTCCTACTAAGTCAAATAGAACAGATGGGAAGAGGACATGAAACGAAGAACAGAAGTAGACAGTGATAAATTTTTTCTCAAGAGGGATGAATCACTTACTTTACTTCTGTCAGCTGAAATGCTCTCCCCAGTTTTATTTTTCCATGAAAGAAATTGCTGAGATGGCGATGGTTTGGTTTGTGCACACAAATAGGATGGGGGCTGCTGGGCAATTGCCTGTGGGCAGAGCAGCAGTCACTGGAATGATGACTAAGGGGGAAGTGCTCTATGAAGCACTCTGTTTTAATATATTTTGTAACATGAAGGAATGTAAAACTGCTATCTGTAGTAATAGTGTTGTAACCGTGGTGGTCTGCTGGGCGGAGAAGCAAGATTTCTGTGGAGACAGTCTCTTTGGCCAGCCAGCCTGTCTACAGAAACTTAACTACTTTGTAGGAATGTTAGTCCTTCAGCTGATGACTTCACATGAACGAGCCAGGGGCATAATATTTATTCTTTTTTTTTTAGTACTGGATAACTGATCTTTATCATAAAAGATGGCATTTTTTCATAGTCTAAATGCACATATCCACAGAGTCTTCCTCTTTCCTTAAAAAACTCCCTTAAGTACCAATGTAATTACCAATTCTAATTACCCATGTACCAATTTCTGTCAGCAATCCTCTGAAAGGTATTGACTCAAAGTTTTATTTTCCTTCCTAGTGCTCCTGGAAGTGGCCCTATGTTCAAATCCACTACAGTGACTGTGCAAGATGATTGCAATGATACCCCCAAAAGTGCCGCCATAGATTCTACCAAAAGCCAGAATTTCAGCTGTACATTAATGCACGATGCCCAGAATTGCAAAGACGTTGCTTCTGTTGTTTCTTCCTCTCCTGGAGATGCAGGTAGTCCTCAATCCGACACTAATAAATGTGGAGATCAGGTTCAAGGAGCTCAAGGACACAGAGTTGGGTTCTCCTTTGCTTTTCCTAAGAAAGCAGCAGTCAAACTGGAGTCTTCAGCTGCCGTTTTCTATGAGTTTAATGACGAAACCTCCATGGAGCATGGATTTAGCAGAAGGAGTAGGTTTGTTCCAGAAACATGTAACCTTCAGTCTCCTTCAGCAGCCGAAATAGTTGTATGCCCTGAGGAGAAACACAACTGTTTTCACCCACTGGTAGAAAAATGCACAGACACAGCAGAAGCTCCTGAATCTCAGGAGTCAAAAGAGCCATCTAGTGAGGAAAGCGGGGTGCTGGAGAGTCCCGCTGTAACTCCTGCCATGTCCCACTCAAAGCATCCGGTGTCCTTGGACACGGATAGCCACAGTGTGGATGTAAGTGCAGCTGACTTGGGGCACCAAACACTGCCCCTGGCTGCAGACAGTGCTCAGGTCCTGCCCCTGGATGGCAGTGGGCATGAGCTGCAGGCTAGCAGAGCTCCTGTGCAGGAACTTGTGGAGGATTGTTCTTCTCTGCAGGATGTTGCGGAGGAGAACTATAATGACGGGAACAGTGATCCATCTGCAAATGAAACTGAAATAAAAAACCTGGGGGCAGATGCAGTAGTTCCAGCACCATCTGAAGAAGGTAGTGGAGCCCCAAAAAGCAAACCGGACATGTACAAGAGACCCTGTCAACCCTTCGTTCCTGTTCTTAGCAAATACGGATCAAATATTCTTCAGTGGCCATCAGAAATGTTAATTTACACAAGTACAGACCCATCAATTTCGTATAGCTGTAATCCTTTATATTTTGATTTTAAGTCATCAAGAGCAAGTGACAGCCAAGAAAAGCCCAAGCATCAACCAAACATACCTCATTTGCACCATAAAACTGAATCTCACCATGTCTTGGTCTCGGATTTTACAAATAAACCTACTTCAGAGTGTGGTGGTTATGAAGTAGAAGTGAAGAAAAATGTGTGCAACTATACAATACCCCTATTAAGTGATGTTTCCCTCTTCAGAAATTGTGACCTTGCAAAAAATCAAAACAAAGTGTCCTTGGATGAGTCGTTCACGATTAGAAAAATAGAAAAGTATCACATATCTCAAAACCCCTTACAACAAAACACTGTGATAGATGAGAAATACAACAAAGTCTGGATCAAAGAAGGCCATGAAAAATGGCTTCACAGAGGCAGAAAAAGTAAAAGGAGAAGAAAATTATGTCATTGTCATTATCATCACTGTGGGGACACAACAGTACCGGAAATGGAGATGTCTCCAGTAACCGAAAAAGAAGTTACTTACAGAGATGAAAATAAATATCAGCACCTCCAAAGTAATTCAGAGAAGTGCAGACATGATGCAGGGAATATCTGGTTAACTGCGAGTGAGGTACTGCAGTCACATCGAAAATTTGGCATTGAAAATGGTCCTAAGAGAGTCATGTCTGCATCAGATCACATACACTGGGACAGAGGCTGGTGTGACTTTTGGAGTGCAAAAAATAGTGGCCAACACCATGGTTGTAAAGGACCACACAGAAAGAGCAAAGCAAGCTCCCGAAGGCAGGCAAAGCAGCTGACTACGAGTTCCAGGAGGCACAGCCTAAGGCACTCTAAAACGTGCTGTAGCTGGAAAGGCAGGAGGTCAAGCTATAACCCAGAGCATAAATGTTTAGGACAATGCAGTGAGGAGAAGGGGCTGAGCCAAAACCAGCCCATAAAGAGAGGTTACAGTGTTCTGACAGAAGAGCCTGAGAAACCCCACCGCAAGCGGAGGCAGCACACCTACTCTTCTTCCTCGGATGAAAGTTCATGTGGACAGACATTATCAGCAGAGGAATGTCTAAGGCAAGTACATGCTTTAGGTACATATCACAAGGCAAAAGGGAAACACAGGAGAAGGAAAACTAGAATCCATCATGTTTTCCTTGACAGGAATGCAAAAAGTGAGACCTCTGAACCTTCCGAAGAAAATTCTGCAAATTCTACATTAAATATTTTGGGGGACCTATTGACTCAAGACTATCTAGAGGAAACTAATGCAGATCCCAAAGATGATGATGCAAAAGATAGGGATGAAACAATGGAGCTGGAGGAAAGCAAGGTGCCTCTAGAAACTGCTGGCCCACAGGTGCTGGAAGATGATAAACTGATGGCGTGTGCAGTGATGGAGAGCGCACCGGCCATGCTTCCTGATGTCATCACAAGTTCTGCTGCTTCTGCTCCTGACCACAGTGCTCCAGCAGCTGCTGCCAAGCAGGACCTTCCCCAAGAGGCAAAGAAAAAAGAAAATGTCAACAGTCGTGAAAATCAAGCTCGTTACAAAATTCCCGTCCCCAACAGACACTTGGAACATGCTCCTCCTAAATCCTATCTTTGCCATTATGAATTGGCCGAGTCTCTACCGCATGAGAAAATGGGTGAGGTAGCCGGTGAATGGGTGCAGTGTAATCCTGGCATATTTAGCAGCCCCCCGCCCTTGCCATTCAAAGAAGCACAAGTAAACAGTCACACCTTTCTAACTACCGAGCAGTTAATAGCCCCCTTCCCCCTGCCCGATCAGACGCTGATATTCCCTCCTGATAACCACGAGAAGTTCAAAGAGCTCCCATCGGAGGCGTATCAGCAGATCGTGCCGCAGAACGTGCTGTCCAGCAAAGTGAAGTTCGCGTTCGCCCCGCCGGCGATGCAGCCCCCGGGCTCGCCGCTGCCGCCCTTGCCGCTGCAGCCGCCGCTGTGCTCTACCTCGGTGACCACCATCCACCACACCATCCTGCAGCAGCACGCTGCCGCCGGCGCGCTCAAGGTTCTCCAGCCCCACCAGCAGTTCCTCTCGCAGGTCCCGGCTCTTTCCAGAGCGCCTTTACCTCATCTGCCGGTAGGACCGCGGCTCTGCCCGGGCGGCCACGCAGCCTTTGTCGCCCCGCCGCACCTGCCGCTGCTGCCGCCCTCGGTCCTGCACCCCGTCCCGCTGGCCTTTCCCCCGCTGCCGCACACCGTCTTCCCGTCCCTGCTGGCCCCGCACCCGGCTGTCATCCCCCTGCAGCCGCTCTTTTAGGACAGGAGTGGAGGAAGGAGCGTTCAGCTAAACCGTCCTGCTGTTTCTACAGTTCCCTCAAGCTTTGCAAAGTGGTTCTGTGAACTAAACTGGTTAAAATTTCTCATTCCGTGGGAAGCATTTACTGTACGTATAATGATGCAACAAACATTCATGGCAAGTTCAGACCTATACTATTACTAAAGCACTGAATAGTCTGATACTAATTACGAACTATATATATGTGAAAATCATGTCTTAGAATATGTATAATGTATATAAAATATATTTATAGTTCTATAACTTATGTTGTAAAGTATTCACTTTTTGGTTTTTTATCTTTGTGTATTTGCACCTATTTAATGTTTAGACAAAGCTGATGCACTATGTTTTGTACTATGTTCTCTGAAACTGTAAATCTAGTGACAAATATCTCTTGCAATAAATTTTTGTTAACTACTTAAGTATATCAAAAATCTTTCATTATAAGCCTCATGGATGTTGTTCTTCCATGTTGTTCTGCAGCTGAATAGCATCCTCTGCCCCTGCTATGTTAGGATAACCAGGTTTCCTACATGTCAGTGATTTATTAGGGAGGCTCAGAGGCCAATACCTTGAGTGCAGCTGTCTCACCAAGCCAGAGAGAAAGGGTAATAGATGTGTTTGTGTTAGCGGCTTGATGTCACCGTGACAAATTTTGCCTACTTGTACTATGTGCACAAACTGCTGACTGGTGGAGCTGATCCCTTTTATACTAAACCACAGAAAGACAATGTAACAAATATAATGCTGGTGATGGAAGGGGAAGAAAGGATAATATTGACAGCAGTTTGGCTTCGAGGGAATATTGCTTGTAGCAGAAGGGTAGAGCCTTGGTTCCCCTGAGCAGTTTCTCTGATGGTCCACAAATCTGTTGGAGGGAGCTCCTTGCTGCTGGGCAGCGTGTGAAGGCAGCAAGAACACAGGAGGATGAGGGGGAGGTCAGGAAATCCACCAGAGTTTGATACGAATTCTTACCTCTTCACCGCACTACTTCCTCCAGCATTTCGCTAAAGAAGTAGAATAACAACAGAATAGAGATGAATTAATAATATACTGCCATTGTTTCTAACTGTATTTCAGAGACTTCTCCCTACCTCTGCAGCCTTTTTATTGCTGTCAAAGTTCTTTTTCAAGCTTTAGTGAGGTGAAATCTCGTTTGCTTTAGTATAAGGTGTATCAGACCCATGCCTGCGATAGTCCAGAATAAAGCAGAAGTCATTCTGAGATAGAACCATCCCTTTGGGTTAAAATGAAGTGTTATGTGAGTGAAGCCACAGATTTGCAGCATGAAGGTTAGTGCTATAAGTAGGCCCTCCATAATAAAAGGTAGGTGATAGCTCTCTCAATTAATTACTTCTTTTCACCTTTTTATATACTATAATAAAATCATATGAAGTTGAACTGAAAGAATAGTGAATTTTAAGTATTATTAATATACATTGCATATTAATAGCTACATGCGTTAACCATTTGCAAAGTAATGCTATATCCTACAACAAATATATCTGGATCTTATTTTCTGCATTGATAGCATTAGAACTTACCTGTATCAATATTGCAAGTTTTAGTATAATATTACATTAAAACTATGGCAAACAACATCTTGCCACTCTGATTATAGAGTCACCTGCTCAAGGGATGTGAGCTTTCCATGTTGTGCAGTTGCAAAGGGCTAAACTATGTTAATAAGCAAAAAGCTGATGAGAAAGAGCAGGTGAGCAGCCAGGTTCTGGAGAGTGCCCGGATCCCCCGCCTGAGGCTGCAGCAGGGCGTGGGATGTTGCTGAGCACCCACCCCTGTAATGCCAGAAGGAAGGTATATTTTCTCTAGTTCTAACTTCAGGTGGATGCCCACTTCTATTTATGTGGTACCTAAAAAATACAGGAATAAGTGACTTCATACTCCTTTGTTTCAAGAGTATGCCTGTGTAAGGTGTTTGTCTCTACTACATCCTGTCGCTGAGCACAGGAATCTCTGTTGGAAGCGGGAGAGTTGTCCTGGGTGACTTGGGTCCCTTGGGTGACATGTACTGGCTTCTGCACTTCTGCTGTCCTCAGTGGGAGGCAGCACAGACAGTGCCCTGGGTTGCACTGTCCCATCAAAGACAAAATCCATCTCATCATAGAGAAGTACATTAAGAAAAAAAGAAAAAGAATCCACATAGGACAAATATGGTTGCACGTTCTGGCAGGAGATTAAAAATCCCCAATTTAAAATTTTCAGTTGCAATGTTCATTGGAAACTCCCGTCTATGAACTTGGAAGTCCACATTTTTTCACCAAAATGTTCCAGCAACTTTGAATTCTACTTTTTCCTTACAATTTAAATTATTTTTTCTATATTAAGTTGTTAAACAGTTTTAAGACATTGCACAATTCTTTATTATCTACTGTAATTGCTGTTCAATAGTGTATAAACTATTTAAAATAAAAGACTAATAACCATAAAATGTAATAATTTTCTAATATGGTATTGCCTTTAATGCTAGAACTGTTTGTATATGTGACTTCATATGTAAAAGCAAAAGCAGTATAAAAATAAACCACAAGTTAAGTTTCAAATTGAACACACTAAATTAAATTACCTACTGAAATATTCTTTTGAGTTTCTGTTTTATTATTAAATACATAACTTCTAGTAAGTTATATAAGGGTAGTTCTGCTTTTGTATGTTTTATCTGGTATTTTAGATTAAATGTATATTTTTTATTCCATAAATTGGTAGTGTAATTTATAAACAAAAACTATTGAAAGTGCTAAATAATTGAATTTTTATAATTCTAAATAAATTCTACCCAATTCCTTAAATCTAAGTAATTTACTTCTGAATTTAAAAATTTGCACAAATCTAGTGTGTCTATGCTCCTGGCCACTTTGCCAAATTTAGAATTTATTGGGGTTTCTTCCTAGTGCAAGCAGTAAAAGCGTTGCTCCCAAAGGGCAAGAATTAGACCTTCAGATCTAACCCTAAGTGAGGTTAGAGATTTTGTGAAGTGATTTCCCAGACCAGCTCTGCAGAGAAGTACCTGGAAAGTTATGCTGTTCCATTGAGATGAGAAGAATATCTTTATTTTGGTCCTTAGGAAGTTGCAGCCTGCCCAGACTGGCCTTCTCGGGGATGTTCCATTTCTCAGGTAACGTGAGCTATAAAATAATGGTCCAGAGGAGCTCTTGGGCATTGAGGAACGTAACTGTCTCACGTTGTGAGGGACAGTTTGGAGTAACTGGGCTTTTGTCTTGTGTCTCTTGTGTCTGTAAGTACACAGCAATTTTAAAATGCTACCAATACATGCAAAGAATCAGATTGTTCATTCGGTTTCGTTCACAAGCTAGAAGCTACTCAAGCTGTTTATTGCTGGGGAGAAATGACCAGATTTCAGGTTCTGCAGGAGTAAGCAATGAGTTGTGGCTCACGGAGAAAGTGCCGGTCACAGACATTGGTAAAAGAAACACTTTGTGTGGAGGATTATTGTATGAGAATGTTTTTACCTTTCAGTTTAATCAAACAACAATGAAATGGTTATGAAGCAATGTCTTCTTTACCTGCAATGTTAACTTTTCATTAGCTGGTCAACTTTTGGCACTTGTAAAAGAGTCCTTTGGGTACGGTATTGAAATGAAGCTTTAAAAGGCTATTGGAACATCCACTTCTCTTTATTCTTGTACATGATGATGTGCTACTAATACAACAGATCAAATGGCTATAATTTTTCTGACAAGTTTATTTTGTGTAACTCTGCTTTTCCTTCAAATTACATGTTTTCTGTTATGATAATATTAACTTGATATGCTGCAGTTAAAATACAGCTTTAAATATATTTGTTCAGATACTTCCTTGGTGTAGATTAATGTACTGCTTCTGGCTTTGGCTTGTAACCACCGAAAATCACAATGCCAAGGGTTTTGTTAACTCCCCCAGATTAAGGCAATACGTTATGACCACATGAATGTATTTTGAAGACAGTTCCTTGTTTGTAAGGTGGTAAATTTTAATCTGATGGGTATTTTGCTGCGGTGCTCAGAGTCTACGTGTTCTGAACTCCATACATTCATTTTCTGCTCTCCAATTACTGTACATTGCCGAAAGGCTTGTGTATGTGTAGCAGTGCACACATTTATGCAATATGCCTACCAGTTGTAAAATATTACAGTGCTATATTAACTCTCTTTATTGAAAGTAAAGACATTTTTACTGTATAAAGATCATGAGATATTTTTAAATTAACATGACTGACTATCTAAATGTGTATGTTATTTCATAGATCACTTTGATTTAGTATTTGCAGCAGGCATGGTTTTGTACATTACGTCCTCCCTTCTCCTCCTCAGGAACATTCTAAAGTTTTCTCTTTTTCTCTGTGACTAAGATTATCAGAGTTTATTGGAATTTGCCTATTTATGAAATGAACCAGGCTATTTTATTACTTTCATCTGCAATAATTAGTGTACCAACTTTATGAATTCTAAGACATCTTATTTTTGCTTCAAGCTTCTGTTTTATTTTATGGGTATTATAAAAGGTTGGGAGAATTTCTACCCTGAGTCTAAATTCTGACCTGTTAGTGAATTTCTGAAACCAATGGACTCTAAGGAAGCTTTGCCATTAGTGTTACAGAGGATTTATTTTGACCTGTAGCATTAGGCCTCTTTATTTATTAAAACTGCCTAATACTTGCTGCTTTCAGTTGAATAATAATTTCATAAGGTATGATGAAGGGCACAATCCAGTAAAGGACAATGAATCAATTTTTAATCAGTCTTCTACCTCCTTTGTTGTCAAGTTTTTTATATAATTAATGACCATAAAGTTAAATCTTTAAAATTTCTGTTCTGGATCATCAGTGGTTTGAAACACATACATGCACCTTCTAGACTAATACCAAAGAGAAAAACTGTTCATTGGAATATTGGATTTTCTATCTGTTCAGGCTCACTTAGAAATTTTAGTAAGTGGGACTACATTAATACAATATGCAGGTAAAATAATGTATCAGGAGTCTTTGTTTTTGCTGAGATAAGATCAAAATGTGCAAATCCATGTAGAAAAAAACATAAATAAGCTTCAAATGTGAACCCATGATGAATACGGTATTGTTTATGAGAATTAAAGATGATTACTCTTAAATCAGAAGTGGTGTTTGTTTGCTATGAATAAGACTTTAAAAGGGAATTTTTTTTCTTCAAAAGAACCAGCAAACAGGAAAATACTTTTGAAAATACTTGGTTTTAGATCAGCTGGGTAGGACCTGTGTACCTTTCTCATGGGTGAGAAGGAGCAAGTATTGGACATTCAAAATCCTACATGTCATAAGGAAAAATCTTACACTTCCAGTGCACTCTTATCTCGATTTAATCCAGTGAAACCTGCAGGAAGAATTAGGAGATTCATTTAAATGAATATATTTGGACTACTGTGAATACAAAGAAAGTGAAGCCCAGCTCAGGTCCAAATTTTTTCTTGCAATGTGACTCAGATTTAACAGCCTACGTAATTTGACCCTCAACCTTCTTGCATGTCACAGACTCTTCTATAAATGGCTTTTATGTCACTGGAGTGCTGGCAAGAATGACAGTGAAATCCAATCTCTCCTCTTGTGTCAATAATGCCTGCTGAAGCCATCACTGTAGGAGATGCTGAAAGGAGGAAAACTGAATTGGACAGTGCCTAAATCATGCTTTTTACTTGTGGAATTGTAAGTGGAAATGGGAGCTTACTTGCATTTTACTGTTTCTACATCTCCAGCTGTGCATGTGTGTGTGTACACATGTACCAGGTTACTGGTTTAGGATTATTTTTTTCTAGGTGTAGTTAAGTAGTGGTAAGAATATCTTGTTTGAAATGTACATAGCAGAAGGGAAGAAATTGTTGAAAGGAGGAATAATGACACAGAATAATAAGGAGAAAAAGTGGTTGTAATATAATGAGCCCATCTTTTCCTCTCAAGGGTGGAGGGAAGTTGCATGAAGTTATTTTACCTGCTTTTTATTTGGTGGCTCTGTTTTGTATCTTTTTACCACCAAAATTAACAGCTCTGTTTGCCTCAGCTGGTCTGTCAATCCATCAGTGTCAAAGAAAAAAAGTCAGGTTTGCAGGAGAAAATCTGCATACAATTTGCTCTTAATACAGTCCCTTTTCTCCCTGGAGAAATTATTCATAGAATGAACCTTCAGTGTGCAAAATAAGCCCGTTGCTCTCCCTGCCACTGCCTACAGCTGCATGTTTGCTCACCTTTTGTTAACTTGTCATTCTCCAGGAGCAGAAGAAATTAGAAGGAAGCTGCTTTTTTCCACTTCCACCCGCTGAAGAAGACTCAGGTCTCCAACTGGGTTTCCTCAGCTCTGTTGGATGTTGGTGCAGTTGCCTGCCCATGACAGAGGTCAGTCAGGCCTCTGTTCTTGAAGCCATAAGAGGAAACACAGTCTGGGATGTGGGGTATTTTGTGGCTTATTTTCCACAAAGTGATGTGGGCCATTGAATATGTTATTGGTTAATAAAAAAAGGCGGAACGCTATTAAGGTTGTAAAAAGCAGATTAAATAGAAGCTAAGTGTTGGGGTGAGAATACCGAATGTCGATCACAAAAGGTTTCAGGAGGGAATTGTCAAAGGTAAGAAATTGATAATTAAGAAAAAGAACAGTAGTAATAATATTTTACATATGATGTAAAATACCTTACATAGGCAACATCTGTGCAAAAAAAAGCAGTCTTGAGTCACCAGTCAAGTACTGGGAGCTGAATTTTGGGCAGCAGGTTGTTGAGGGAAGCAGAGTTGTATGGAATGTAGAACAGTATGCACAAGGGGAGAAGGAATTGCTACTCTGAAGAATGTCTTGAAGGACAATAGAAAGTGGTTTTAGGGGAAAGCATACAGATACTTTTGGAGGGAAAAGGAAGGTAGGGGTGAGGGGGATTGGACCTGCCAATGTTCATGGAGCTGGATGGTGACACAAAGAGGTACAAATGAGGCAGGGTGGCAGGGGAGGCACTGCTGCAAGAGTTTTTAAAGACAGTTTTCATAAACTCTACTCAAGCCTGGAGAAAGTAGTGCTAATTAATCTCTAGAACCCCCCGCCTCCTTTTATTCAATTATCCTTGGGGGGGTACTTCTACATTTAACCCCAGGACGGCAAGTGCTGGGGTTTCCTGACGCAGCATTGTGCAGCATTAGTATGCGCCGTGGGATGTACGAGTCCTGCAGTAGCTCAGGGACTAATTACCTGGAAAGGTTGAAGGCGCAAACACCTATTAAGAGTATTTTTTACAGAGAGCAAAGTTGCAGGGAAACATGAATAGAGGCCAGAGCAGCTGCATGTGTGAGAGGTTTTGCTTGAGGCTTAAGTGTTTCAGGCTCTGTGTGCTGCTGTGTCACAGTGTGATATGAGGTATCAAAGCCACTTCTCCCCATCGTTTTTCATTATCATGCAGGGTTATGAGACTTAGCGGGGCTGAGAGATGCGATTCGACACATCATGAGCAGATGCGTCAGCAGGAGCAGCTAAATGTGACACAATTTTCCTCAAATGCTGCAGTTACCAAAATATCCCTCTTTGTAAGATGTTTTTAAATAAAACTACACGCCTTTTGATGGCAGCAGTGCTGAGACCCCTTTCCAGGGAGCATGGATGTTTGAGGAGCTGTCAGCTGGTATACAACCTCACCTTGCAATGGGGAGGAACAGTGCAGGGCTAAGCAGATATTGCCAGCTGGAGAATTTTGTTCTGAAGCACTTTTATAATTCTAGAAACAAGAAAGCAAAACCCTAATGGTCATCAGGGATTCCCTGTCTGTGACCATTCAGCAAAGAGTTGTCTGAAATTCAGTGGCCTTGTAGGGGGAGAAAACTCCATAGAATAACTGGCAAGCTTTTTTTTCAGCTTTTAAATCCATAATGCATGTATGTACATGTTGTTAATAATTCATAATAATGGAGAGCTCTTGCCCAAGAGCACATTCCCCTATCACAGAAAATAAATTGTTTAATGATGTCTAGGATAGAAATCAGAGGCTGGCTCTAAATCCAGCTATTACAGAACAGTACTAGACATGCAGTGCACACTTCCATAAACAAATAAATTCATTACAGTTTAATAACAGTGGAAACAAAAAATGTAAGGTAATTTAAATAATGTGCAAAATAGAGCCGTATTTTATCATAAAGCCATCATGCCAAGTACTCACATTCTCAGGAATTCTTGATAGCCTTCAGGGCTGGCCTTAGTGCAGGTAAGCAGTAAGGTGGAATTTTAATGTTATCATCATGGCCTAAATTTATAGGGAGGCAAAATGCAGTTTTGTGGTGGTAGTTGTCCAAGCCTGGGTGTTAGATGGAAAAGAGTCTGGGAATGCTCAGTTTGGTGCTGGGTTACTCAGTAGGTTTAGGTGGTGTGATGCAGAGTAGTGGCTTCTGGGATTTGAGAGCAGAGGACAGGATCTGCAGAGCCTCGCTGCCATTAAGGAAAAGCAGGATTTGGAGATGCCAGTGGTGCATTGCAGGGGTGTGAAGAAAAGTGAGGCGGGGAAACGAGACCTTACAGGCTCAAACTTCAGTAGTCTTGCAGAGAAATTTTACAAATTGTCTGCACCCTTTGATTGTTGGCTGATTTAAGCACCTTATTTTCATGTGTGTTAAAATAAAATAAAAGATGGAATTTATTTCTTGCTTAGAAATGTGTAATAACAGAAGACTCAGTAGTGACTGACTTTGTTTTTCTAATTTCAGCAATCGAAATATTCCTTATGATGGTGAGAGCTCACTCTGCTGGGTAGTGCCCTGTCCTGCTGGGGTTCTCCCTGGGAATGCTCCTCTGGAGTGAATTGCTCCTGGCCATCAGAAACAAACATACCAGGTGACCCAAAATGCTCATGTTTTATGTGTGTTCCATTTTCCCTGCAGTTTCATGGATCTACAATGCATGAGGACCATTTCAGTTAGGTGTTGTGTCAGACTGGGTATTTGTCATGGTGATTCTGTTATAAATATTTGTGTTCACTCTGTGATAGTTCAGCTTCAAATAATTTTTTGCTTGTCCTATTAAATGGTTGCTCTGTTTCACAGAAGTGTCACATGCATCTTACCCTGGAGCTGAATTACATCCCCTAGGTGATGTGTAACTCTCTTATGCTCTGATAACAACAACATCATCCTGAGTGAGGGGCCCTTTCCTGATCAATGTTCTAGTAAAATAGTAATAAGTTGGTATTGGTTTAACTTGAATTCTGCATATCCTCAACTGCAACATCTGTATCTGGTTGAGCTGCTCTGAACATGTATTTGTAGCCAGAACTCGTCTCTCTCAGTAAGTTTTTGATTTTATGAAGGTTTAGCTCAGAAATCTCAAGCCAAAGTCTGGATTTTGAGTTCAGGATATTCAACTAGGCTTAGATTTGACAGGTTTTGGGGTCTGATTGGAACTTCTGGAGCATTTAAGTGGTTCTGGATGCTCTTTCTGAGACTGCTAAGAACAATTCGGAATGTTCTCTTTCCACAAACCTACACTGATCATCAGCCTCACAGACTCATCCACTTCCTTGGAGGTTTAATCTCCCAAGCATACCATATCTGTGTACTAATAACCGTAAATGGGATTTCATCCAATTATTTTCTTAGAAGATCTCACCATACCTAATGAGTGTACTCACCATACCACCCTGGAGTAACTGAATTTGGTAATTTTAAAAATGTAAGCTGTATTATTTTTCTTTTAAAGGCTGTGCAATAATTTCCACATTCATTCTCCTTTCACAAGCAGAAGAGAATTTGAGAACTGGCTTTTTCTTTATGTTTGTCAAAGGGAACTAATTTTATATTCAATGATACATTTTTTTCTTTCAAGCCATCCAGAAATTTTAATATACTTGCTCTGTCATACAATAAGAAAATGACTATTTATCCCAGTGGATATTTTTTCAGGAAAAAAAAAACAACCCCTTTGCTTCTTTGAGGGTTTACACATGAATTCTAGTTTCCTCTCAACTCTGCATCTTGTGATGCTCCTTGTCAGATTAATGTGTTTTAAAGCTGTCAGTTGGTACCTGAGCTGTCAAAAAGGAAGATTAAAACCACACCTTTCTTCTGGGGGATTTGTTTTGCATTGCAAAATGCAGAGGAAGAGAAAGAAAACCTTTCCTGCTTACTGCTGGCGTACATCTGAGGCTTGCTGTGTGTGCCATGTTTTGGGGTTAGGAAGGAATTTTTGTTACTGTCAGCCCTGGATATTCACGCTAGAACAGATTCAAGATCCTGAAATGGTTATTATTTTGTGAGGAGCAGAATGTACACAAATGAAGGGTCATGGGTTTGATTTTTATCTCAGGCCCAAACAGGACATGTGATTCAGGACAGAAATAATTTCTCTCTGCTTCCTTCAGGAGACTGGAACAGTTGCATTTACCTACTAATGTAGTAGACACACTTATTTTCTTATACAGTCAATCAGTAGATGAAATATGTTTTATTAAGTTTCATGACGTTTTAAGCTAGGAAAAGAGAAAGATACAATGTTTTTAATACTAGCAAAGTCACTCTGCATTTATCGTTTCAGAAAAAATTACTGTGCAAATCCGCAATGTATTTTTTACACAAATTGAAATAATTTCTGAAAGAAATACTGTTACAGTGCAGATACTGTAACACGATGTATCAAACAAGGAGGCCCATGGAAAAGAAATATATATGGACCGATTCTTGATAGATGTTTCAGAGATGTTTATTTCTCCAGCCTCATGGCCGGAGCTCTGCTGAGGAACTGCTCAATCACGGGACCCGAGGGTCCTTGCCCGCGCAGGGGAACACAAACCAACCAATGGGGACGAGGCTGACCAGGGGCAGGGAAACCCCATGTCTCCCCACTAGGGCCCCTCTCCCCGGGCTACATGGCAGGGGGGAAGGGACCCCGACATTTCACCCATTCATTTTTAACAAAAAGAGATTTAAAACTTAACATTGAAAACAACTGGATAAACGTAACAAGAACAGTTTCAAAACAAAACAAGCCACACTCCTGAGTTTTTAAATGTCCAAACAGATTCTCTGGAACATCTTAAGGCTGACAGAAGGGAGACAGGACTCTCCGGGCACGCTTTGTGGGGAAACTGAGGCAGGAGAGGGTTTAATTTCTTCCCTCCCTGTTTTCATCCCCCCCTCGGCATCGGAGAGGAGTTGTAGGGAAATGGAATTGTATAGGGAAGCCATGGGGTGAAAAACGGATTAGGAATAAACTGGGGATGGGGTAAACTTAGGAAAGGGCTCATATTGGTTATCGGGTAAAAGGGGAAAGTAGGTTGTGGGTAGGGAAGCTGCTGGGATGGATATTGTTCATAATTTTGTGCATAACGGCTGCCTTTGACTGGAATACCTCCAGGCCCAGTAACATTTGCTGCTTGTAAACCCTTCTTTCCTTGTACTGTATCAAATTGTACAACTTGCCCATCTCCTACACTTTGCAGGTAATTTTTGGGTTATTACTTTTAATGGCAGTTCTATGGATGAATAGATCTTCCCCTGTATCATCTCATGTTATAAATCCATAGTTGTTTTTTACATTGTACCATTTCACAGTTCCTGTGATTTTTGTTGCTACAACTTCTCCTATCACATGCTTGCGTGTTTGTCGTGGCTGCTTGTCCCATGTGGCTGCTGCCTCACCGACTCCAATGTCTCGTCTGGGCCCCCGTGTCGCAGCTGCTCCGCGCCCTCCGAGCGGCGCTGCTCCGGCGCGTGTCTGGGCTCTGCGTGGCCCCGCATTGCCATCACCACCAGCCCCGTGCCCTGCAAGCGGTTCTGCTCTGCCAACTCCACGCTGCTTTGAGAGTGGTCTCGTTTCGGCTCGGCGCTGCGCGGCTTCTCGTGTCGCTATGGAAACCGCCGCTTCTCGCTCTACGGGGCTCTCCAAACCGTGTGCTCAGAGCGGGCTTCCATGCCGACCCCGAGACAGGGATGGGGTCTGTGATAAGGCGCGCACTCCCAAGGGGGCCGGTCGCATCCAGCGCAGGCACCTCCACCTGCACGGCTGCAGTCACGCGCTCCTGGGATGGCCTCTGCGCAGTCTCGGCCACAGGATTACAGTCATCCTCTGCTTTAGGGGTAATGGGACCATACATTTAAGCTCCTGAAGAGCTTCACTGATTACAGTGGATCCACGGAGAGGTTCTATCACTAATGCATGTTTTGTTTGATCCCTTGTCTCATCCCAGATCTCATGCCAAAACCACCTGTGAATAATTCCAGTAATTCCAGGAGGATTAATATCAAAAAGTAAGTCTCGAGAAATATAAAAGAAATTTTTGAAAAGCCAGTTAAAAAAATGTTCTAGATCTCCCGGAACAAATACTTTCTTGTTTTGTTGTTCAAGGATTCCTTTAACTTCTAGATACATTTCTTTCTGTGGTTCAGAGAGCCACATTTTCCATGATTCTTCCATAGTCCAGAGAGAATATCCAAACCAAGGTGAGAAGAGAGAGATCTGGAGTGGTTTTTAACTCATGAATTTTCTGTCCTTAGGGATCGGTGTCTTGCCAGCGATTCACCACCATTTGTTACAGTGCAGATACTGTAACATGCATATCAAACAAGGAGGCCTGTGGAAAAGAAATATATATGGACCGATTCTTGATAGATGTTTCAGAGATGTTTATTTCTCCAGCCTCATGGCCAGAGCTCTGCTGAGGAACTGCTCAATCACGGGACCCGAGGGTCCTTGCCCGCGCAGTGAAACACAAACCAACCAATGGCGAACAAGGCTGACCAGGGGCAGGGAAACCCCATGCCTCCCCACCAGGGCCCCTCTCCCAGGGCTACATGGCAGGAGGGAAGGGACCCCGACAAAATACAGAGAATAACCCTTGAGTTCAAGCAACAGGGAGGCGTTCTGCAGCAGCTCCCTTTGGTCCCAGGTTCTAATGAGACCATAAACACTGACCAAGGCCCATTAACACCACAGAGGTTTGGAGTGATGGTGTTCACCAGTGCCACTAATCCAGCTTTAAATCAATTTTTCAGAACCTGGGTCCTATTCTCCTCTCAGTCTGAGTAATAAAGTGAATTCAAGGAAGATGATGCACATGAGAAAGTGCTCCTCATTTCACAGGACTTGAGGGATAATCCAGGACTATATATTTCTCTAGTGTTTCAGTTAGTGTTTAAATGATTCAGCCGTCATTTTGGCTACGCACTTATTATAGACAGTGCTGTGTTCTGAAGACTTTTAAGACCATTTTTTACAGTTTCTTAAAGTAAGAGCCTGTTCCACTCTCAGTAACCATAAATAACTCTCTTTTTTGAATATGGATATATCACCATATTTTGCAGACAGGTCAGTTTTTTCTACATGGAGCAAAAAAACCTGATGTGGGAAAACAACCTGGAAAAAACAGTGAAATCAAACAACAGCAGATCCCCATGCACATATGATAGGTACGTATATTTTAATGAAAAATCAAACGTAAAATCCAGGTCTTAATTTGCCTCTGTGCTTGTTTCGTTGATGTTACAAAATATGGCAGATTTCCCATTTACACCAAATACTAATTAGCATGACAATTAAAAAAAAAAAAACAAAACAAGAGAAACCCTTAAAGTTACTGGCAGAATTCATAAGCAGAGTGGTTTCTTTCATTGGGATTGTCTTGGGGTGACCTTATGATGTGTATCCCATATTGCTGCCTATGCCCAGAAGTTAATTTTTGTGCCTTTCTATGCCTCTAAACTAAGCCTGAGAGGGGGAAGGAAAAAAAACTGAGCAAAACTTTCTCAAAGCAGTTTGCAGCTTGTTCAAGGTTACAAAAAGATAGCAGGTTTTTTTTTTCCCCCAGCTGGGGCAGGGGAGCGAGGAAGCACCGGGCTTGCTGCTTTCCAGTCAGTTTTTGGCCAGTTGTTTTCAGTTTCTTGTTCTCCGGAGAGAGACTGAGAGTTGGACTTTGCATTTCCTTCTCTGGAATTCCGGATTCTCTCCCTTTTCTACTGGACTGCTTGATTGCTGTAACATCAGAGCACATCAGGAGGACTTTCCACTGGGCACAGAGGGCCTGGCCCCGGCCCAAGCCCCAGCTCCAAGGAGACCAAAGGGAGGACTCGAACACTTTCCCAGGTTTTTTCCTCTACAGTGAAAGATTTTACCATCTAACATTATTTTTCTTCCCATGTGTTTGTTAAATAAATAGTTTTATCTTCTTCACTTTCCTTCGAGGAAAATTTATTTTTTCCCGAACCTGGTGGGGGAGGGGTGGTTGTGCCTTCTCTCAGAGGATATATTTCTAAATTTGGCCAAACCGGAACAGGGATATAATGAAAAACACTGCCTTTTTGTATAAAGTTTTGGCTGCTTGAAGTCAGTAACCCACAGCTCATTTTCACGGTGTGCTTTTGTAGGTGCTGTGTTGGAAAGGACAGGCTGACAACAGATTTTCAGACGTACTGTGTTGGATTTTGCTACTAAACAGGCAATATTTTGGATCTTATGAACATTTGGATCTTATAAAGAATCATTTTCTCAATTTTGGTATGTCACACAACTTTTTCAAGTTGTTGTTTCATCTAGTGCAGAATAAGATAGTAATTGACTTAATTGCAGACTTTTGAAGAAATATTTCTTGTTACAGTGAGCATGATGACCAGTGTGTGTACAGTAGGTCATTTCTGTGTACAGATTTCTTCCAGACTGAAAAATGACAACCAAAAGTGTAAATGCATTTGTAGCAGGTCACATTGAAAAAATGTGAAAGTATGTTCAATTATGCAATATATGATTTCCCTTTATCCTTCTGTCCCAGCTGGGTGTTGTGTGACGGGATGGAGTATGCCTGGTCACCATAGGAATGCAACATGCAAGGAAGCTTCTAAATAGAAAGCAGTTAATTTAACTAAACATCTTTTGATGTCACAGCCTAATTACTTTCATGTACAACATTTAAAAGGCAGATATTTGAAAATAAGCTTTACCCAGAAAAGATACAAAACCCTGAGAAAACACCTGGAGGAAAGGCTGTGTATTTCCTGACGTGTGTAAATGTGCAGCTCAGAGGGGATAAGTGTTTTTATCTCTTTGCTACAACCTGCTCTTACAAGATAGATACAACTTTTTGTCAGCGTGTGCATGCTACATCAGATGAGATCTGAACACGCTTTTCATGCCCATTGCCTTCTACTCTTCATCAGTTCTGCTCTGTCGTGATGAATGTGTTCCCTTGCAGCAACCTTAATTGTTTTTTGAGGGTTAGAAGAGTGATCGTAATCGCAGCTGTTGTGAACTTCATTCTGATCTGCAAAGAGACTGTGCTATATGCAAACATTTTCATTTTGAACGCTTAAATCAGTGGTTTTCAATTACAAATAGAGAACCCAGTAGCTGGAAATGTTCCTCACGGAGGGTAGATCCTACCCCTATTAGTCACTCACACTGCCTATTTTTCAGACATTCACAGTTGAAATTTTGAGCTCTGGAAATAAAGGATGTGGTATCTACAAAAAAAACCCATTCCAAGTGTGGATGATCTCCAACTAATTGATGAGTACTGATAAAAAAAAGCAGGTTAGGTGGCCACTTTCTCTTGAGTGCCTTGCCATAAAATAGCATTAGGTCTATGGATGGGAGTGGATAGTCTCATTTCTGTCCTCCTTTCTTCTTCCCCTCTGTTCAAGATTTTTGTACTGAGGGGTTTATTTCTACAGTAATGTGCTGCTAAAGCCTTTGTCATTTGAACTGTTGAGGTTTATTTCTGTTCTTTCACCCTCAACTTACAACAGTGTGCAATTCTTTTGTGCCTACATCCTGGCAATGCCATGAGGGAGCCTCCAGGGAAGTAGCTCCTGATCATGCCAGTGTATGAGGAGAAATCCCATCCCTTTAAAGAACACGTAGCCAGGAGCATAACTTCGTTTAAACAACTTCACTTAAGTTCAGCTTCTCATTGTGAAATTCAGAGTACAGAGACAATACCAGCAGTAGAATAAAGGTGAAAAATCCCAGCTGAAATAATGCCCAGAAATTGCATTCACTCAGTGCCAAAGACCTGTGCATGGCTGAAGTCTAACAAAGCTCTTCACTGAGCCAGTTTAGGTAAGTACATTTTACCTATGAGTAAAGAATGTTTCGTGTAATTTTTCTTATGTTTCCTCCTAGATATTTGGAGTTACAGTGTAAATATTCTGTCTTGTCTAAGTAGCTGTTTACTTTAAATTGTCTCATGAATTTAATGAAGCTGGTTTTGAATTTTGGTGCTGTACACTGTCAATACAGCCCGGGATGGGTGTCTGTAGTAAATGCCTTATAGTCTGTATGTCAAATTACTGATACTTCCATCTAGATATCTGGTCACCTATATGACAGGGCTTTATCTACTCTTTGAATTTTTTGGTGATAATGGAATGTTAAAGAAGATAAAATATGTGTGTGGGTTTGTATTTAGATACACATTTTCACATCATTTTCAGTCAGTGAATCACCATTTAAAAAAAACCCACAAATTACAAAAACTTACAGCTAAAATCAGCACGACAGCCTCAAAAAAAAAAAAAAAATTAAATACTATAAAGCAAATTGCACACCCATGCCTGACTTGTTTCCTAATGCAACAGAGTAGTATAATGTTGCATTTTCAGTTATGAAGAATAACAGAACTAACCAGGATGACTGATATCAGGCACTTATGCTTATGTCCCACCTTATTCTACATTATTTGACTGGAGAGTATTGCCATTAACTTTTTACAGAAAACCCTTTTGTTGGTTGAAAAGACAGACCATAAAATATGTGGTGATGTGAATTGTAATGCACTGTAGCTAATACTGGTTCAGTATAAACTGTTTAAGTTTGTCATTGATAAAATAGTTCTGGTGGATTTGGGAATGTCTTAGAAACAGTGGTAAATATTTCACACATTATATATTTATATCTATATTTTTAATATATATACGTAATACTTAAGAATAATATGGATATCAATTAATCAACTCAAACATTCCAAAACCTGTGAGAAAAGCCACACTGCCCTGATATTGCTTTTACCTTTGGTATGATGTGAAACCATTTCTCAATAACGTAAAGAAACATTGCTCAACAGTGCAGGGAGGTATAATTTAAAGCCTTAATTAAACATGCATGAGGGAAGATTAAATCCATTTTTGAAATGTTATGTCATTTTAAATATATATTTTATTTAGTACATTTGCTATTAATTTTAATCTTAGCGATAAAAATATATTGATAGAATTTAAATGAAAATTTCTGTTGAAGCTTAAAGCTCTATGTAGAAGTAAGAGGGTTTTTTTGGGGGTGTTTGGTTTTGGTTTGCCTTGGGGTTTTTTTGGTAAGGGGTGTGGGGGGTGTTTTTTTCATTCATGTGTTAAAAGAAAAGTTAGTCAGAGTGGTGGTAGAACATCCATCCTTAGAGGTTTTCAGGATTCAGGTGGACAGAGCCATGGCTGACCTGCCAGGTTGCATGGAAGACCATTAAATCCTGGTGATTTCATTAAAGGCACACGGCTAAAAATCAGCCCAAACAGAAGTGGGATTACAAGGGACAGCTGAATCTCGTGTGTGGAGCAGGGATAAATCAGCATCTCCCTGCCACTGCCAACTCACAAAAAATGAAAAATTAAAATCCAGGTTTGATGAATGGCATTCAAATCTCAGATTGTTTTCTAAATTAAGAAAGGTTTTATCCAACTCTGTATTTTCCTTCACTTTTTATCGCTGGTACAAAAATAATTTGTGAAATTCTGAAGCAGGGGAATGACAGGTGGCTGTACCTAAAGACACATGACAAGGCTTAAAATGTGAGAATTTTCATTCTTTGTGTAGTTACCAGTAACTTAATCCTGTTTTCCCTGGGAGCATCCTTGGGGTAGACCTCATTTTTGTTTATGCTTTGCTTATAATAGTTTAAATTCATTTTTGACAAATGACATTTTCTAATCTCATTTCATCAAGGGTTGATCTTTTAAAAAAACACCAGAATTATGCTATATATTCACTACATCAAGTGAAACCTTTTCACTCGTAGATGCTTTGGGAATTATTAGTTTTATTGATTATTTTACAGTTAAATTGTATTCTATCAAATAGAATGGGTCAAAGGTTTTCAAAACTCTTTTGTTCATCCAAGTAATTTAAGATGCAGTTCAGTTACAGTGGCAGAACTGTTCTCACTTTGGTTCAACATCCCAAGTTTCAGGTTGTTCTCATGGTCCTGTTAGATCATCCTATTGATTTGCCAGGCATTGATTTACTGGCTGCTCTGCCATAAGAACACAGTTTGTTTGTAGCCTTAAAATATACTCCAAAGTACTGCTCACATATTAAATTTGAGGAGTAAGCTCCATGGCTTTCAGTCAGATTTCTCTTTAGAAATATTTCTATGTAGAAATAAAATAAAATGTATTTAATGTTAGTTGCATTTCACTGATGAACAGTTTAGGCAAAGAAATTGGAATTAACAGATTCGTCTTAGCCATCCTAGCCCAGTAATGAATTCTTCTTTTTTTTTAATTTTAGTTTGCACATGCATCAGTTTTCTAGAACAGGTAATTGTATTCAGGCTTTTCATTTTAGTGCAAAACTAACAGGCTTAGGCTTTTGCCTGAACTTGCAAATATTACTGTGCAGCACAAATGTCTAAGACAGGGATTGCTGAGCGGGCAGTTTGCAGTGGATTCTCTGCAGACCCCTGCAGCAATGGGCCCCACAGTTCTTTATCAGGGAAATGATACTGGAAAATCCATTAACTCTGTCTCCCCTCTGTTTCGTAGAGCCGTTTTCCCTTGGTTCCTCTCCTAGAAAAGTGACAGAATATCTGTGGACATGGGACAGCCTCTCCAGGCCTCCACTCTCCCCAGTGACCCTTCACTGGAAAGTGTCCAAAACCAGGGTGTGGATGTGGCGCTTGGGGACACGGTTTCATGGTGAGCATGGCAGTGCTGGAATGATGGTTGGACTTGATCATCCTAGAGGTCTTTTCCAGCCTCAGTGATTTTATGATTCAGGGAAATGTATTAAAATAAGTATTTCCTCCTTGCATGTTGATCTGCCTTACAGAAAGAAACTTGGAAACCTTCAGCATGTTATTTTGATGTGTCCATTATGCACTAAATATATTCTCTCTGGCCATAGCAGATTTAAGAAAAATTATCCAAGTTGAAGGAGATTGTGAGATGGACAGGTGAAGGGTTTGTGTTCAGCCACAGCCTGAAGCAAAATGGACGTTAGAGAGGCTGCTGAGGCAGGGAAAGACGGAAAATATATCTGTCAGTTTTGATATAGAGAAGGTGGTGGATTTGGGGAACTCTTGTCTCACTTCCACATCTGACTTTTGGAGTAGAAAAATGAGGCTTGGTTGTGTTCACAGAGTATTGGCTTTTTTCTTTAACATCAAGAAAGGTATGACAAAGCACCCAGGAAGCTTAGGGAAAAGAAACCTCTCCTCTAAAGAAACACACTTCTCAGAGCTGCAAAGTGAGCCAATATTGAAAGTTCCCAATGGCTGAAATCAAGACAAGTGCCAAAAGTAAATGTAAGTACAGAAAGAGAGGGAAATATCAGAATCACTGAGCTCTCAAGACACGAGGCTAACACAGAAGGATAAAACCTTTCTACTGGTAATAGCCAGGATATAAACTATCAATTCCCTATATTAAGCATTTTGCTACTGCAATGCTGAGCCTTTTCTCACTTTTTCCAGAAGCCCTGATTATCTGGCATATAGAATACCATTATTCACCATACCTGTTCTTGGGCTATCATGTCTTCCATGCTGTGTTTAGTGTACCAACCTTCCTGCTGTGTTATTGTCATATCAACTTTAATTACTCTGCTTTTAAATGCTTACTGCAGCAAAATGAATTTGCAGTGGATTAGTGTTTAGGAGTATCCACATTTGTAGTACATTCTCTGATTGGTGCATAACATGCCTTTGATTCAAAAATTTAAAATGTCAGATTTAGGGTATTTATGTCTAGAAATGAGTATTTTTATGATTTAATCACTAAAGACAGCTATGCTTTTATAAATAGAACTTTATATGTGGGAAGGCTCATATTAATGCAAAGACAACATTTTGTTCTTAATATCAACTGTTAAATTTCATAACAGTAAATTTATAAGCTTACTTAAAGGGACAATCCCTTATAATGAGTTTGGTGAAGAACCACATACCTGCCCCTACTGCAAGAGGGTGCACATGATAAGCCATGCTTTTACTTAAGGTGAGCCATAAATAAGAATAGCTCTGGATTGCTGCTTTTGTTTGAGCAGTCCCCAAGACTCATACAATATAAACTGTAAGTTGTCTTTGGTACAGAATTTCCTAGTTTTGCTGGGGAACCACACAATAGAGCTTCTGGAATCTTAAGTGTTTTTTAACAACTTGCCAAGAGGAAGCTCTGCTGTGATTACTTATAATTCAAATATGATCTGCCCATGGCTTTGGCCAAACTCCTCCATTAAGTATAGAAGCAGCTGTACCTTGCAGTTCCCCACTGTCTCATTGAGCTATTAGCTCTATCTTCCTACTACATTTCATGCCTGGAAGTGCACTTTTAAAAATAACCCCTAGTTCCAATGCCATTCCTCAATAAAAGTTTCTTTCATCCTTTTGGGTTCCTGCCTCAGGAAGGATGGACAACCCAGTACCACGCATAGGGAAAAATCTGGGAGTGCAGCCAACAGCAGCAGCAAGAATGAGAGCCAAACACTGCGATTCCAACCAGAACAGTTCTTCCTTCTTCCTGCCATAGGAACCTAAAAAGCCCCCTGGAGAGCCTTGGAATTAGGGCTTTCCTGAATAACACACACCTGTGGGTTATTTACCTCGTGTTTCATATTGCTGCAATAAGTACAAGGTAGTCACTTGTGTTTGTTCCTTTTTAAAACAAAACTGGAGTTCTTTGGGTTCTCAACATGGAACACAGTAATTATTTTTTATTTTCTTTAAAGAAAAAAAAACCTAGTTAAAAGTTTTGTAAGGTGGTGTCACATAGTTGAAATGGAAAGTATTCCCAGGTATCTTTATGGCCAAGTTCTCACATTTGCTACAGTGAGCTGAAGCACCACTACTTATGTTTTAAGCAACCCTGAAAAAAATTTTGACTGCACTTGGAGTCCTATAAATGAGTATTTATTTGTCTTCTGCAGTCATCCCTGTTTTGTGTTCCACTGCCAGTAAGAAGCTTAACTTGAAGATAATTCAATACAGCACTGTGTCTTAGAGCTCCAGCGACAGGCGTGAAATTGTTTTATCTTTTTTGTTGGCGGTGCGCGGCGCTCGCTGGGCTGGCGCGCAGACCATCTGTTGCTGAGGTAACTCTCGGGATACTTGTCAAATTGATTGCACTCAGCAACGGCAGAGACACAGGAAAAATAGAGTTTCTAATTACGTTTTACCAGGGATCTTGTTTAACTCTAGGAAGTGGTAATTCAGAAGTAAATGGCTTTGGTGGACATCTTAGAATCTTTAATTAACAAATTACTCTATTAACACACACGTTGTTTTCCAGGTGAGTGAGATCATTTGCCCTTGGGGTTTTTTTTCCATATGCCTTCTGTTCCTCCAGCGAAATATGTAACAAATTGAAGTATTCATTTTGATTACATAAAGCACATGGGTATACAATTATATGAAAAGAAAGATGACATTTGTTGCCTGCCTTCCCTAAGGCCCCTACAGGCTCTGCCCTTCACTGAAAAAATAAGGCATAAAGTCATTAGAGTGCATGCTTTTTTTTTTTCCACATTATATTTTTGGAAGGGTATGTTATTAAAGCAAAAGCCTAGAAAAAATGGGATAATGATTCTTTACAAAATACCACTGATAATAAGTTTTTCTCCCAGAAGTTTTCCATTCTTTCATGTGTCCATTGTGTGACCATTTTGGAGCTTTTAGGAATGCATTTACTTAATGTTACCAAATTTATATAATAAATGTATATTAAAATATAATACAATATATTAAATATTCATGTAGATATAATCAGTTTACTGCTTAATTTTATTAAAATTTTTGCTCATTATTTTATGCTTTACTAAGCAATTAATCTGCATTTGAATCCTTTTATATATTTTACAGGGACACTTTCTGTACTGTGAAACAGTTTCTCAGCATATACTTGGATGGAAGAACTAGTTCATTGTGGTCTCAATATTTATTGAAGCATTAAATGAAACATTGGGAGAGAAAGTTAGCTTGCATAACTAAAATGACAACATCTACAAATTATATAAAATTACTAGGGATTTTTAAAAATATATTTTTGTGGTGAAACATGCAGAGGAATTTATTTGGAAAGAGTTCAGAAAATGAATTTGAGGTAAGTCAGGAGTATATGAAATAGTTGCGAAGAAGAGTTTTCCTTTGTTTTGTCCTTCATGGGACTTGGATCTAATCTCTGTTGATGTTATGTTCTTTTATTCCGTATCTTCTGTCTTGGGGAATTTCTTCCTTCTTTCCTTCACCTAGCTGATTAAGACAAGGTCTCCTGAATTTATCTAGACCTGGCCTCTCTCCCACTGCATTTTTCAGATATGTTTTCTGGATATCTTGCAGAAATTCAGCCCGGAGAACTCGAATGTGACCCAAGCTCTCATTCTTCATCTCTGCCATCCACACGTGGGGATGATGGGTTGTCTGGATTCACGATAACAAGTGATTCCCTCTGTAGATTTTTTTACTGTTGCTGATTAAAAATGACTACATAAGCCACTGTTAGAATAGGACAATGAAAACGTTTTGCTAGTCCAGATGTAGAATTTTTAGTAGGCACTTTCCTATCAATGCCTATTGGAAAGCATGCAGGTTATCTTTCCAGTCTCAGCAAGAAACCTGACATCACTAGAGAAAGCTAAGCTAGAAGATGCTGTGACCAAGGAAACATCATGAAACCACAAACAGCAAATTGGATTTATTTTTCAGAACCTAAGTTTTCCATCATGTTTCTGGTAAAAGAACATTCCATGCTTTTTCACTGTTCTAAGCAATAGAGGAACATGCATTTGTGTGCCTGTTTGTGAGTTTTGTGTTTATATTCAGCTACAGAAAATCTGTTTCTAGCATCAACAGTGTGTTACACATATTTCACATTGAGCTGCTTTGTATTGCAACACCTGCCTCCCCGGTATTTTGCTCTGGGAGGGCTATGATGAGTGCTATCTTCCATATTATTGAAGGATAACATCAGCATTTGCTGGCATGTCACTGTGGCAAACAATGACTTGTAGCTCCCTTGAAAATTCACACGCGTTTTATTGCTGCTTGAGAAAATAACACACATTTCCACTGCAGTTCTAGTCATTTTCCTGATTGCTAAAGGATTTCCCCTCTATTACCTCTGCATTTTCTGTGTTGCCAGGTGTGAAATGAACAGAATCATAAAGTCAGGCTGTTTTGGAGAATAAAAACAACAGCACGGTCTGTGCTACTGAAATGGCAGCATACTGAAAGTGGAAAAATGCTAGTAGCTATTGGCAGTCCAACATACGTGACAGATAGTAGAGTGCGAAAGACATTCTTGCCAATTTTTGCAATTAAAGGCAGTTCAAATATAAATTACTGCCTCAGGAAAATATTTCATCTTGTCCTTAAATTTCAGTATGTGCTGAAGTCATTCTGAAAGCAATAGGAATGCTACACCTTGCTTAAAAGTAAATAGTATTGATATTTAAGTGTTTCTTAAATATGGCTGGGCTGCCAGGAACTTACATGTTTGCTAGTTGCAATAGGAGTTTCAGCAGTTACAAGATGATACGTTTGATCCAGTTCCTGGTAAAACCACTCAGACCTTGTTTAATATTCCCATTAAATTGAATAGCAGTTGACCAAGATGAGATGTGGTTGTGGAAGCAAGGTCTAAAACTGTCTTGATCAGAGCTGTTTTGGAGATAGGATGGGATATCTGAGATTGGGAGGGTAAAAATCACCTAATTACAGAGTGAAGAAAAAAGAGAGCTGAGCGGGGAGCCAGAGGAATCACTTGGATATGCAAAAGTTGCTTATATATTGAATAATTTGCAGCACAAGAAGAGCAGCTGGGACAATTCTTGCCAAGGCCAGTGAAGATACAGAAGTCTGGGTGAGGGATACAAAATTTCAGCTGAATGTATGACTAATGCAGGTCAGTAGCAGCAGAGCAGGAGAGGCACTAATACACCCAAATGGCCCTGACAAACCTCACCTGGGACCCCCATCCATCCCTGCCAGGGAGGCTGTGTGAGTTCAGCCCAGGATGCTCCTGCTGCATCCTGGCAGTAATATCATGAGACAGATTCCTCTTTCTTGAGGTGCTGGTTTCATAGACAGCTTAGGTGAGAAAGTGGTGAGTAATGTGCTTTGGCTGGCTCTGTGTGTTCTCGCTGCCTGATCTATGAATGGGATAACACTTCATTCAGACAAGGTGCAAACACTTTAAATATAATATATTACAGACAGCTAGAGTAGAAGAAGAGATTTCATTAAGATTTCTTTTTGAAATACAAGGTGTTAACAAAATAATGCACTTGTTCTATTAAAAATGTTGCTGAGAAAAATCACTTGTGAAAACCTTAGCTAAAGACAAATTAGAGTAGAAAGCCTAACAACAGCAACAACAGAAAGAAGCATAAGAGCTGAAGCTCTGAATGTTGTTGGGAGTACTTGGGGTGCAGCTGCAGAGGAGCTGCAGGTTGAGCTCTGTGTGGGACCCCAAGGCAAGAGGCTGAGAACTTCTCACCTTGTGCTCAAGAAAGGGCACAGGCTGGTGTGGTCCAGCCAAGTGAGGGACACCCAAGGACACAGCAGGAGCCAAGGGCTTGCAGGGAAAAGTAAGACTCGCGCTTGCCTGGACTGTGAGAGGATAAAAGCCCAGTGAGCCCTTTGTTTTGGGTCCCTCCTCAGAGGCCTTAGCTTGGGCTGTTATTTTTTTATTTAGTTATTGCACCAAGATTTAATTATTTTAAAGATTGGGATGTCTGGGACTCTGCTAAAGGAAGCCTGGTCTGGCTGTGAGTGGGGTGTGCAGGGAGTTGAGCAGGGCCCCCATTGGGTCACTGGGGTCACACTGTGAAGGGGCTCTGGTGTCAACAGTGAAGGTCTCTGGTGCTGGGAGCGTGACTGCCAGAGTGCCTCCTGAGTGGTCAGACTGGGAGGCTTCCTTTACAAAGTCTTAGATTTATAATCCTTGGTCTGTGTTTACTCAACCAGACCCTGTGGGCCATTGCCAGAGCGGACAGACAGGGACAGGGTGAGCCTTTGCCATGGCTCAGCATGGTCATCCTTATTGTCTGGGTCATAGAATATGGACAGATTGACAAAAAGGGGAAAGAGAGGGAGAAAGAAATGGGGAGAGTTTGTTGTTTATTCCAGTCAAAGTATTAGAAAGAGATTAGCTGGTCTAGAGGGTAATAATTAAAGTTTTGTGTTTTGCTCTTTACACAAACACGAGAATTCCCTGGATTCACAACCTCTTTAGTAAGTGGCAAGCTACAGGCAACACCTTTTTCTCATTTAGTCTTCTTTCCCATCTTAGGAGAGAGGAATAAGGAGCTGATGAGCAGCAGCTGTGGTACCTTTGTCTAGACAGGACTGTTTGTTTTTATGGGAGAACCTGTTTTTCAGGGTCTGTGTGTGTACAGTTCCTAATGCAACAGAAACTTCTTTTTGATGTAGAAGCAATACAAAGAAAGAACATTTTATTATAACCCATTATGATTTATAGCCTCTGAGGGGGAAAAAATGAATGCAGAAGCATATTGGTAAGGAAGGTCAGATAAGGAGGAAGCTGCAGGAAAAAGATACCTGTTATCCCTTATTGTCTTTTTAGGAGAGTCACTAAGTATTTGTAACCTTCTGCCTTAGCAGGAAAGCAAAGTGATCTGTTTCTGCTTATGAGGTCTGGAATAGACATCTATTTAACATGTTGGGCCATTAAGAGGATAAGTAGAGCATAAACGTCTATGCAGGCAAATGGAAGACAGGCTAAGGAATTTCTAGTGAGATTTTGGTTGGTTGGTGTTTGTTTTTCTTTGTACCTTTGCATTTGAATTGGTTTTAACAGAACACCTTTAATTCTTCCACTGTAAATGTACTGGAGATCACACAAGGGTGATGAAGTTTTGGGTGCTTTATAGTCCTGTTGGTAGGTGCAAAAGAGAGTTTTGGACCTTTTCGCTGTCATGGGTTTCTTGTTTCCTGATGTCATCCTCAGTTGTGATTTATCCTTTAACAGGTAATTCTGAGGCAGTGATTGAGTTTAACATCGAGTTTGATACCCTGTGTTGTCCTGATAGCTTTGTGTTTGAGCACAGACAGCCTTCTGGCAACCATAAACGCAGATTCCCATCTTTGTTACCATTTCCATTTAGGTGCTGTGCTCTTGGCATGTGAGCACCAGCAGATGCCATCAAGTCTAAAGTGGCATTTGGCACCTGTGTGCCAGTGTCCTTAAGAGGAGGGACTTTCTGTAGAAGAGCCACAGCTCGCAAACTGCCCATCTAAACTCATTTTGCTTGGCACTGAGCAAACTGGCTCTATCCCGGGCAAGCAGGCGCTGTGCCATCACAGCAGATGGGGCTGAGGGAAGGGAGCAGTTGGGAAGCCTTGTCCAACCATGGTGTGCACGTGTCTGAGGGCAGAGTTTCCAGCCAGCAGCCTCGGAATGGCTCCCTGTCCTCAGCTCCCAGCTCCAGTTTGAACGGCTTGGTGATAGATTTTAAGATGTCAGTCCTAGTTTCAAAATGTGCTGTAGTTACATTGCACTTGACAAAATTATTTCAGCCTGGATGGTGCAGTTATGCAGGAGGGCTTGAAAATTGTAACCTACAGACTCACAGAATTATGATCTTAGTATTTGTGTGATGCCATAACCAATGTGCTCTGTTTAAAATTTTGTAGCATGTTCTCCACAGTAAGTTACCTAAAAAAAGTTAGAAACTGTCTCACATAGGTGGTAAAAAATCGCAAGCTAAATGCAAGAGTTGTTATGATGCCTTTTGCTGGTCTTAAAATCAAGAATCAAACACGGTTAGAAGGGAAAAAGGGGTTTTACCTTTGTATTTATTTTAAGGATCTTTAGGTGCACATGTCCAGGTGGAATGCACCGAAATGCACCCCGCAATGCACACCACAATGCACACCCCACAAAAGATCGGGTATAACATTATAGGTTTTACTAATTAGCATATCTATCAAAGATTCCCCAATGAGAGGCTCAAGTGAGCCCCCCTCCCCAAGGAGCCTTCCCCTGGATGGTTCTATCTTAGTTTACAGAATGTGTTCTGGAGAGGACCTTGGGGTCTGGGGCACACTGATCCCTAGCTACTAAGCTTCTAAAATGTTTAGTCTCTCAGCTTAACAAACAAGTCCAAGAATGTAGGCAAAAAGCACTAAGAATACAGAAGTTGTAAAAGGGTATAAAAGGGGTATAAAAGAAAAGGCAAAGAATCATCATGGCATCAGTTATAACCATTTCAAAATAGGTGCAGATATATGCACCCAAGTTTTTTTGTGGCACTGGTAGAAAAGGCAATATTCAAAGTTAAAACAATATTGCAATCCATAATTATCTGTTTGTTTCTTACACCAGTCACAGCAATGGTATGATTTTCAGGCAGAACAGAAGTAAAGGATTTTGTGGAGCAGGTTGCCATGCCTGTGACCCAGCAGGGCTCCTGAATGCCCCCATTTATCACCTGATAAAAGCCCTGAACTCCCATTCTGAGTCATATGTTGTCTATTTAAAAGTGATAAATACTTGTGAAATAAAAAACCACTATTGATTCCAGGGTCTGCGCAGATGTGGGTATGTAAGCAATGAGGCAACCATTCAACAATAAGACCTGTGAGTGAAAGACAAAAATTCCTCCAAACTTCGTTGGGTAAATACTGCTTTACAAAAAACGTGATCATCCTAGAGGTATTGCATATTTTGGGTACAGCCATTTTGGCTTCTTGAACTGCTGTAAGAGTAAGCTTAGTGTTAAAACTTAGGCTGGAGTGACAGAAACATCAAACTAAAATCAAAAGAAAACAAACAAGGTATAGAGTGACTCTAGATATTCCTTGATATGTCTATAGTTGTGACACATGACAGTTGTTATTCTCATCAAAACAGCAGTTTAATGACATTAATATCACTGTGGTGGCATCATTTGTTTTCGTGATGTTTTGTCACTTCAAGAAAGGTCATCTTTCATACCCTCACTCAAGTACCGTAGTAAGTAGGATAACTTTTTTTTTTTTCAAGTTTTATTCTACAAAGTTTTCTTGAAAGATAGAAGTACTTGGGGCCTGACTGATACGGTTTTTTTGATCTGTTTTGTTTGGCGTTTTGTTTCTTTTAATTGGCTCCCAAATGAGAATGTCATTTGGGATGACGCAAAGAGCTTAAATAAGAATTTTTCCTCTCTCAGCAGGAGAGAGGAGACTTGATATCCATAAAGTTACATAAGACAGAAATAAGTGCCCTGAAAATAATAAAATTACTTACTAAAATTAAGTATAAATATATAGGCTTAGGAGGAGGTTTTGTAATTACTGTAACATACTGTTGACTTGTGCCTGTTATCAGTCTTTGCCGATAACTCCGGGGAGCAATTTAGGGTGTCCCATTGCTGGCAGTGGTGTGGGCTCTTCCTGTGTGTGTCCCCAGCACTGGCCCTGCAGCCTCTGCCACTTCCATGTGCTAGAGAAGCACAGCTGTGCAGGTCTCACAGTACAGGTAGTTTTCAGGAAAAAATATCAAATGTATCAAATGTATCAAAGTATCAAATAGTAATTGTATTTTGGGACCAGTGGGGCCCTGAGGAGATCTTTGCCCTTGTTTGGTTGGTGTCACTTGGCTTAAATCAGCAGTTTCATTTTGCAGTGTAGGCAAGTCTCTGGGGCTGATTGCATTGCAGGTACATAGGGCCTGGAATGAGGTTTTCAAAAATCGCCATATGATCTGTTCAGGCAGCAGAGATCAACATCCTAATGCCCTCAGACACTTGGCTTATTTTTTTTCTCTTCAGGGCAAAAGGATTTCAAATATCCCAAACCTCTGGCTACCTGTCAGAAAATACTTTCCTTGGGAAATACAGAACAAAACCAAACTTTAACAAAGCTGCTGAATTTACTTTCAGCTGTGGGATTCACTACAATACTCCTTACACAGGTCTTGCATCTCGTGTAGTACAGAACCATTGGTAACAACAGCAAGGCATTAACTGGGGATCTGTTCTCCTCTAATACTGGAAAGAAAGGGGAAAGCTGAGACCAGTTAGGGCAAAGAATACAACCCCAGCTAAAAAAAACCTCTCCCATTTTAATAATACTTTGATTTAAATGCATTGCAATGTAGCAGTATTTCTTGTAGCAGGAGAGCACCAACATGTTGCACAAGCCTTGACTGAATGGTAATTAATGCCCATTCATAGAAATATATTTATAACATGTTTAGCTTTCATAGTGAGAGCTAGCGTATTATTTTAGGATGGGGGTTTTTTTGGCCTTCGGAGTGGTGCTGCATATTGAGGTTTTATTTCCTTCAGCTATTCCATTACCAGAATGAAATGCCACCAGTTAATAGGATGGCAGAGTAAATGTCACAAGCTGAAGGGACCACAGGAATGTGTATTTGCCACATGTAGAAGCCGTACTTTACTGCAGTGCAATGTGGAATTTATGAGCATTGCTATAATATTCTAGATATGCCTCTCTGGTAATATCTGACATATATCAGTGCTAAAAGTCAGGATACTGCAAAATCAGCTCCCTCTTGCTCTCTGTACCTTTCCTAGATGGTCTAGAGCTATATAGTCCCAGTAATGCACTGTCAACTAAAGCAGGTAAAACCAGCCCCTGCATATTATTTATTGGCCTGAGAATGCAGATTGCAAACACACTTTATTACCTGCTAATTTACCTCCCACTGGCTGAAGGATGGCCAAAGTCTACTATTTGTTTTATAGGAATTCATTATGCCATTAACCTTTCACTCCTGTAGGCCAGGAGCAAGAATTTCCTCAGTTAAATCACTGCTGTAATAATGCTCTACAAATGAAAACAATGATTTATTGCACCCCACAAAGTCTAATAAACATAAATTATAGCCTAATGGTCTGTGTGTTGCAGATGATTGTGTGTACAACTAGTTACTCTTTCCAAGGACTGTTCTGGTTTCCTCTGAAACACGTTAAGTAAGAATTGTGCCCATTTTGGTGTCTGGGGTAACATTTTCACATCTTGCATTGTAGTAACAGGGACATCATTGAAGATGATGTGGTTTCTGTATTTAGTTATTTTTTGTAAGGAGGAAGAAGAAAAAGAAAGGGTAAGGCAACAGCAGTTTTCCCCTCCCCTATCAGCAACTACTGCTCTTCTGTGTGGACGGCAATGAAGGCATGACACATAGTCCAAGGCTGATCCAAAGAGAATTTTTATATCCCCCCTTCTCCCAGTAAAAGCAAAACTTTCTGCAAATTTTCTAGGGTTTCAATTAATGTTTTGTGACAGGGTACCTCTGTAGTGAGTGCAGCATGACACTCTATCACTTCTGTATTTTCTGCACCTTTCTGATAACTAAAAAATCTCTCCTACGTTTTTCAAGCATTGCCAATTTAAAAAAAAATCCTTTGCAGTATGTGACATTCACCTTGATACCAGTGACATTCAGAGAGCCTGCTGATTTTTAAGCCAGTGATTAAGAACTGTCTGAAACAGTTTCACACACGCTTTGTAAATCCTCAGTTAGAGCTTTTCCATCAGTGCTGCTGTGAAGTATTTCTCCTTGGCTTTGCAGATGTTTTAATGAATTCCTTTGCAGGAACTCTCTGTCTTGAAAATGAAATAATCTCTTTCTTCTTGTAAATATTTATTTTATACAAATACAAGAGCTGCTAGTCAATGGCTATGATGTAGCACAGTTTTGCACTAGATAGAGGTCAACCTACAAGATGACCAAGGTAAACTAAAAATCCAGAAGTTTCCCCGCCTCAGGAAGTTCAGTATTCCCTTGTACTTTGAGTGTGAAATACAAAGGTGTAAATGTCCTGGTCAGGATGGCAACATCTATTTACACTATTTCAATTGATCATATAAAGCAGCAATCAGCGGGGTAGTCTCTGTCCTGTTTGATAAGTGCTGTATGTCTGAAAGAATTGTGGAAAATAAGGACATTTATTCTGTTCATTTCCAGAATAGAATTAGTACAGCTGATTTGCCTCCTTATGACAGTTTGTGTCTACTGGGGGCAGGGAGAAGAACCAGTGTTAAACTGCTCTGAATCTTGAGTCTCAGTTACTGCCATCATGCTCTTAGTGACATTGTGCTCCTTTGATATTTTTTAGCTATGGAGTTGGATTTCATAATAAGAAGAAAGTGAAAACTGCAAGGAGTTCATGGAGTCACAACTGCAAGCAGCATCAATCCCAGTGTGGCCTGACCTGTAGGGAGGCTGTTGACTGGAAGGTAGGCAGCATCTCATAAAGGCTATTCTGTTTGGCTGAGTTGCCGCTTGCTAAATGAAAATTTTCTTGAAAGAGTATTTTGCAAGGTCTGCTCAGTTCCCACTTGAAACTGTTCGCAGTAGCACACAACTGCAGGCAAGCTGCAGTCCTGTTAATCTTGTGGATGGAGGTATAGGATAGCAGTGTCATTAAGCACTTCCATAGGCACTGGACTCTTCAATCTGTACGGCTCGTTCTAAATCCCACTAACAGTGCATGTGTTGGTTTGTAGTTTGGGTCAGAATTTGGCTTAAAAATTTTGCTGAGTACCTCTAAATGAAAATAATTAGCTGTTTATATTCCTTCCCATAGGGCTGAATGGTATGTTCAGAAGTAACATCCAAAGAGCCCAGAGGACGAGTCCCTTGAGCAGCTGCAGAGCTATGCCCAGAGGTTTCCTCAGACTAAGTGCACTTCTAGATTGTTTGGTAGGGAATAATCCAGTTTAATCATATGCTTGAGGGGGAGGAAATTACTTCAATTAGAGTTTCTTCATTATTAGTGTGATCAACTTATGTTCATTGTGTAGCTGAACATCATTTATTTAAGTGGGACTCAGCCATTGTGATCCACGTATTAATAAAATCAGTGTCCACTTCTTTCTCTGAAAAAATAGAGATGGTCAGTGGCACATCTGCAGTAGTTCACATCAGATCCTGAGTCAGGGTCACAGCAGAGTTGTTGAAAGACCTCTTTGTTCTTTTGGTTGCCTGATTTTCAGAGAAAAATTTTTGCACTCACACTTTTTCTTCTTTCTCTTGCCCCACTCACCCAACACTTCTTGATAACTTCTGTGTTTATTGGCCTGTTTCAGGCAAACTTGGCAGCTCTGCTTGAGCTGGGGTCTCACAGCTGTGAAGTGACGATCGTTTTCATTAAAATCACTGTTTTGGCACGTGCTGTAGTGTGCCTTTTGCTGAAGGTGGAAACATTCTTTGTTCTGCTTGCCAGCAGTCTGAGTACCCACAGGGCTCTGGGCATAGTGTGCGTGTCTGGCAAGTGAGGAAACAAGTAAAGGTGCACAGGAGAAGCTGAGGACCATTTGGAAGTCCTGCTAGGAACAAGAGGGAAGTGGATGTTTGTTACGATACAGGAGGAGCTGGGAAAGGGGGCATCAGCAGGTGAGATAGGAGGCACAGGAGTAGTCCATTTGCAGTAGTAACTGGGTTAACAGTTTACAGACAGGGTGGAAGATGGATGTCTCAGATGTGCAGGAAATCAGGCTTCATTAGCTCTGCTCCTTGCAGAAAAACATGTTATTAATTGCCTTTGGTCTCCAGGGGAGCCACTAGCCTCGTTTGAAACTCTTCTGCTGCTTATTGTCTGAGCGCTGAAGCATGCTCTGAACAGAGGGATGTCTTCGATGCTGATAGATCAAACTCTGCACTGAAATCTGCTGAGATGAGGAAGCCTGAATCAGCAAAGCCAGCTTTTAAGGAAACGGAGATCCCTCTGTGGAATAGAAAAACAAGTTCTGCCAGAGATTGGAAATATGAAGTCTGTGCTCTTTAAAGCTCAGCACTCTCTGGGGCCCAGCCAGAAGCCTGGAGGACAGAGGAGAAATTACTTGAGGATTTCCATGCAAGGAAGAAAAGAGCCCTAAGTGGCTGCATGTAGGAGTGCAAGGACAGTCTGACATGATATGTGGTTACTGCCAGTTCCCATGCTTGCAGGCTTGGAATACACAAAGCAGCAGCATTAGCAAATGTTCTACAGTGACAGGGAAAATTGCTTGGGACTTTCCTGTCCTCTAACTCCTAATACATAGTGAACCTGTATGTTTAGTTTGAGACTTTCCACCTGTCCTTTTGGATAAGAATTCTGACACTAAGAGCTGTCTTCTGTACAGATGAAGTCTAAGTCAAAGGTTTCTTTCATCTCTTAAATCTCTTACTGCAAAGATCTGGGAGACGGCAGAAAAAACCACTGCATTATTTTTGGAGAAGTAGTTCCCAGCTCTGATTTTGTTCTTCAACTCACATCCTGCTTCTCTTTGCCCTTTTTCTTTCACCGTAATGACCTGATACAGGTCTGATTATTATTTGCAAAGGTAGCCAGTTTGTAGGTGTGCCTGCTGAAGGTGTATGACCTAAATTATCAGATACTGCTAATTTGCAGGGAAACACATTTACATGCATGAACCCATCCTCTGTCCTTTTCCAAAGGAGCATGTGTTCCTCTGTGATCTTCTGTGAGGAAATCTTCAGCTGGATGGGCTCTGGTTTAATGCTGCAAGCTTGTGATACAGTTCTCCAAACCCCAGGCAAGCTTCACATAGTAACTGCAATGTTCACTTCTCATGCTGCTTCCAAAGGGACAGCTTGAGCAAAAGCAATAACACACAAGTGGAATTTGCTTTGAACCACTACTCTCTTTTGCAGAATTCATGCAATAGGAGAATATTTTGAAGGAATGTATAGGCCTAGGCATAAAACATGCACTACATGTACAGAGCAACACGTGACTGGTGTTCTTAATGGATTGGGCTTTAACACAGTACAGTTGATAATGGTGTTTAAATTTTAGTTGCTATGTCATAACAGTGAAACAGTAGAGGTCTCAATTATAGGGTAGCATAATTATGTGTTCAAGAAATGTCTGGACATCCACTTAGTGCCATGATCTGGTTGACAAGGTGGTGATCAGTCAGGGGTTGGACTTGATGATGTTGGAGGTCATTTCCAACCTAAATGATTCTTTGTTTCTTTGTGATAATAGCTTAGAGGCAAAAGAAATTTGGGAAGATTAGTCAGTGGAATGCTTATTTTGTGGAAACTTTGGAAAGGCATTAAAACAGACAAGTACATTAACAAACTTAAAATAAGCTTTTTATTACTTAATATTTTTTCACCGAAATTCAAAGCTTTGGCTCTCTAAGTAAAGCAGAAAGTGGAAATCTCAGCAGTGCTGCATTAATTTTTCAAGCCCTAATGTGCCAGACAGGGAATAAGTTATTACATCTGTTGCCCTCTGGGAGGAAGAATGAAAAGCTCAAAAATGATTCTTCGCTGTTAGGGTGGAATAACTGAATAATAGCTGATATAAGCAGCAGCGTTGCTGCAGAAAAGCTTACGGTGGCTTGTGTGTCATCATTAGGAGCGAACATTTCTCTGTATAACTAGTGTAGCAAGATTAAGAAACATGGCAGGGCTTATTTGTTCTTCTCATGGGGCCCTTTACAATTATGGGGGAATTTCAAGTGAGGGCCTTGTGTGCAGCTGCTGATGATCTATGTAAGACACTCCTTTTTCCACCTTGAATTCTCAGCCCGTAGACATCGCTTCCAGGGTCTGGAGGCAAAAGTTGTCCATGGCAAGTTTATGAGAACAATATGGAACTTCAAGCTGTGGTGCCTCTGGGCAGGTTAGTGCTTCATTTGCCACAAACCTGGCTCTTGGGTGGGCTCCTGGAGATGATAAACTGAGTCCATAAAATCCTTGTCCCTCTGACAGGCAAGAAACATTTGCTGAGTTCTTCAGTGACTTGTTTTCCAAGGGAAAGCCCTGGAGCCCCCTTATTAATGATTGTCTTCTCTGTAAATACACTCATAAAGCTTTTTAAGTACTGTGATAACATGGCAAATAAACAGAAGGATAACCCCAGAAGAAGATATGGGAATTACTTGTGTGTCCATGAGCTCACCTGGGAATGAAGGTACCGAAGCACCATCCCCATGCTTCACTGGTGCCTCAAGCTAAAGTATCTCAGTCTTCTTCATCCCCAAGAGGTACAAAAGGCTTCAGTAATAGGGCATGGAGCCAAGGAAGAAAAACAATGTGGATTTTTAGAAGGCTCTTTATCTGCCTGTCTCCTTGGAACATCAGATATTACAGTGGCATGTGGATCTAGAAAGGCACATTGACAAAAAGGGATGAAAGCACTTTAGGCCTTCTCAAATAAATGGCCTTTGTTGAGAATAAAATTAGAATGCAATGTATAGATTTTTATCTTCACCTCTAATCGATCTTAGTAGAGCCTTATATAACATTGTTGTGGGTGCTGTTGGCTTGTGAGTCAAAGAAAGCTCATTTCACCTGATGGAACTAACTGTGCTGAGGGTTTTCATGCACATTTCTCTAATTAATACTGAACTGATACTGTTTCTCTGGCATGACCGTGCCTTGTCGGGGGTTCATCTGAGGTCTGGGATACAGCAGGCTGTGACAATTTACTGTGCTGCAGGATGAAATGCATAAACAATGACTATTTTAAGGCTGATGGGAGCTAATAGAGGAGTAAGTACAAACTAAACCTTATAGAAACATTCTGTCCCTGATTTATTGCAAACACCATCTATTTATTGCAAGTATTTGTGTCTTGAGGCAGACTAGGGATAGTTCTCTACTGTTCCCTGCAACCGTTCTTTAATTTTCTTAATGCTTTTATTTGCATTGAGCGGTGCCAGGGCAGATATCAGTATGTGGATTTAGCTCGAATCAGCTTTTTTTAAACTTGGTTCACCACTCTATGGTTGTTGGAAAGCTTCTACCTGTTCTGTTTAGACTAGCTATGCCTGAAGCCTTATGTAGCTGATTTTAATAGATTGTCACTAAGTCATGGCAGGTCATGTGTTCATATAACTTACATCAGCATCATACTTGAAAAGCCAGTGTAGCAATTCAACTGTGACATGGTTGGGAGTGAGGGATCTTCCTGGCCACAAGCACCTCACACAGCTTTGACAGTATGTGACAGTGGTGCACCAAAGGTGAAATCATCCATCTGTAAACAGAGAACAAGCACGTGTCTGTATTTTATTTGGTGTGTAAACATGTATAAAACCAAAAAATTTTAATACCCCTGCCTCTGGTAGCTTGTAATTAGCCCTACATATTGGACCAAACATCAAACCCCCAAACTGTGTGCAAATTGGTCTTTGATTCTTGAGATCTGTCTACCTTGAGAGGAGAACTGTAGCTAAAGCATCCAACAGCTTGGGAAAGGCAAGATCTGCAAGTGTTAAGAGTAAACCATTTTATAATAAGGGGAAGATTTTCCATTGTGAAGGGTAATCTGTCTCAGAGGTAGACTAGTGCTGACATATCCCCTTTAGACAAGAAGCTCGGAACTGACAGCCATTTGGAATTATGTCTGGAAATGCTGTCAACACCCACACGTCATGAAAAAAAGAAACGTGGTCTCTTGGCTGCCTGCAGTCGCAGCCATCTGTTTGGATGGCGAATTCCTGCTCTGGGGTTGGTTGGAGTAGTTCACTAGGACTTCATGGGTGCCAAGCAGCATAGCTTGAAAAGAGCAGACTGTGTGTCTCAACACACACTGCAGCTTTTATTAGGAGCCCTCATTCTGCATGACTGCAGGAGCATCACAGACATCCTTGCTTTGCTGACATGTGTTGATACTCACATGTCAAAGTAACGGAGCAGAGACAAATAAAACAGATTTCGAGGGACTTTGTACCTGCCAAAATGCAGTGCAATGGGCACCTCAGAATAGTGTGGGATAATCCAAATATCCTTAGGAGAGCCATCTCCTGAGATTTCTAGATGAATAGGAAAAATCACTGCCTTTTCACCACCCACTGAATCAGCTGGAATTTATGACATTAAATTCCTCATTCAATTCCAGGATGGGAGAAGTCAGTCAGAATACCTAATTACATGGTTATTGAATATGGACAGAGCAATCTTTTAAAAAAATAAAATAAAATGTAACTGTGCCACAAAAGTGGAGAGATCTGCATAGCTGGGAGGCAGAGCAGCCTTAAGGAATTTTATTCATATGCTGTGTGTTTCACTTACAGTTTTGGAAAAAAACAGCCAGTGATGATTATTTCACTATGTCTTCAATATACTAATTCTGATTCTTATCGTAACTTTTTTTCATAAAAAGTTTTTCAGAAAAAAAGGAAATGCAGTCATTTTATACCTAAATGAAGCAACAGTGCAGATACCACCTTTAGCCAGAAGTGTAGTCAGTGCATCACTGCTGTTCCCATTTGTGTTGCGGGGGAATGATTGTCTATAGCATTAGAGGCTTTTAAGGTCAATGTCTAACCCTACAGATTTCTGGGCACCCACCTTACTGCCTCTGTGAGGCAGATGCAACATGCTTTTACAGGGCCCCCAGGAGGAGGCATTGTAGGTGATGTTGGACATGGATCTTCCCTTTGCCAAAAGGCAATGTTATAAAGTGTCTTTTTTTCCTTTGACTAGAGAAAATTTTACACACTGCTCCATCGTTCCTTGTTTTAAAGTATTGCATTCAATCTTTCTGTCAAAGATCTGTTATTTTCTTTCCCTAAGAAGCCCAGTTGCTTCTGGCATGTAACTATCTTTACTCCTTTTTTTTAAACATGTCTACCTTTCCATTATGTTTTCATAATTATTTCATTTCCTATGTCTCTGATTTTTAACGTGAACATGTTGATGACTGAATAGTGCCACAATGAACTCCCAAACAAGTAGGAATAAAGCTGATGTATGATTTGATAAAATTTCTTTGGAGTTATAAAACACAAAATAGCAAAAATAGTTTCTAGCAAAAACTCCCAAGTGATCTGCCTCTACCTAGACGTGACATGGTGCTGCAGCATGGAAATGGGGACACTGAGCTGCAGAGCAGAGCAGGCTCTTTGCAGGAAACCCAGCAATGCTGGGAAGCAACAGGGTTTGCCTAAGTGGTGGTAATGGGGAGGTTGGGCCTTCAGGTATCTCTGGCTCAGCTGTGACATACAAGGATGCATGTGAAGAACCTGTCCAGCTCTTCCACAGTGACAAAGTGCCATTTGCCTGTGTCTGCTGGCGGTGACAAGGTGGCTTTCACCTCCTCCTGCACCCCTTGCACCCTGGGCTGGAGGAGCGTGCTCCATCTCTGCTCTCCCTGTCAGCAGGGTGTCGGGTGAGCAGGTGCTCTCCCTTCCCTTAGCTGGCATTCGCCATGGTGAGAGACAGAGCCCATGTCCAGGGCAGCAGTGCCCAAGCCCTGGGAATGGCTGCTCCATCTGGGACAGGGGCCAGAGTGCCCTGGAAACCCTGCAAAAGGTTTGATACTGTATTCCAAAGAATTACTGGATCTATTATTTCAGCCTTTTCCAGCATTACATGTCAAAGTTTTCTGAGGTTACTTGTTGAAGTAAATACTCTCTCGTCTCCCATTTCCAAGGACCTTTTACCCTTGACTAGACAAATGATGACATTACTGTGTCACTAATCTTGCCGATTTTCACAATGTTTGATAAACACTTTGGAACAGATTTCATCACACCCAGCATGCTTCTTTAGATAAGGCCAGTGCCTAACAGTAACACTTTCCTCAGTCAATTTAACTACAGGTAAATACTGTGTGTGATTATAGGATTAAATCTGAAGCAAAAGCCTGGTTTTGTAAGCAGTTAAAAATCTCTTCTTGAAGCTCTTCTTTCTCTCACTTGCTGTAGAAAAGGGACTCATTTTTCCTTGACAGGTTTTAGTTATAAAAATTGATTGTATGTTTAAAAAACCAGGTTCTTGGGAGAGCTTTAATTTCCTCTTGAAAGGATCATTTTTTTAAATGGAAGTGCACTTGATTTTGGAAAATTTCAATTTTATTTATTCCAAATCTCCCTGCAAATCTATTTTTCTGTTCAATCCATTTTTCATTTTCATACTAGTGAAAGTTGCCATAGCTACCCGTAAATTGCTGAATTTTTTCCCCAATTAAATCTCAGTAGTTATGAAGAAAGATTGTGGATACAAAAATGCTGCTAGCAAGGATTTTCTTGCTATTTTCTAAGTCTGTGAGAGACTTTTCTCTCTCACAGAAGAGGTAGCAGAGTTATGTAAGCAACCAAGCCACCTGCAACCTTGGAAAGTCTTGTTTATGGCACAGTAGAAAAATATTTTGACAATGGATGTTTTAGGATTTTAGCCAATCACCCCAAGGGGTGGCTGATCCTTTGTCCAATTAGACTATGAAGAAAAAAGTCTGTAAAAGAGTCTGTAAAATAATTAAATAAATCAATCTTGCTGCACAATTCCTGCCTGCTGGATCTTCTCTCCTCCTCCCTATGGCTGCGGGACACAGTAATATACCGTAGGGTTGCAGTAATAAAAGATGTTGTTACTTGTAACAATAAGAGGTTTCTTCTTCAGCCCCTCACCCTCTTGTTGACTGTGTCTATTAAAGCAGCAATATTTCTCTGACTCATATTTACCTGATGATTCAGAACCTCAGACGTGAGATTCCATACTCAGAAACTACCACAGTGGGTGTTGATATCTGTGTGGGAAATGGTAAAGCTTGGAATCTATAATGCCCAACACATTACATGAGGCTCTGAGAAAGCATTCCTATTGCCTAATGTTGCCCTCTGTAACTTAACACTGGATAGAGACATCAAAGCTGCTCCCCACCATTGGAAAGGTCTCAGCAATTGCAGGTGTTCCCCAGTGACTAAAGCACTCAAACATTCAAAAGGGGAAGGAGGGAGGATATGGAAAACTCCCAGCCAGTCAGCCTCACCTCAGTCCCTGTGGAAGTTCTGGAGTGACTCATCCAAGAAGCCATTTGCCTTGTGCTAGATTCTGTATTGCACTGGTGGTCTCAGTCCTTGTCCTCCATGACATTTTATGCAATGTGTACAAAGCGGGAAATCCATTCACAGGGATATCCAGTTTAATGTAGCAGGCAAGAAGAGCTCAAGGTGAGGTTAAAATCCACTTGCTGCCCTTGGCTGATTTTCTTCCATAAGCCTGAGAGCCAAGAGCTTTGCTATTGATCCCACTGAATGAAGTAAACAAAATTTTTATTATTTCATCAGAGAAAAGAAAGCACAAGCAGTTCAACTCTCTCTCCTCTCGAGCAGTTCCGTTTTTAATTCAATAGTTGAAGCAAACAAAAAGCCTTCCTTACACAGTTTAGTGATAACATATCACTCCAAGCATAACCCAAAACACTGTTGGAATGGCTTCCTTAAACTTATCAGACTTCCGAAGTCACGATTTACCCTTGCACTCCCTCGAAAATTTCAGCAATGAATCAAACTCATTGTTTCTGTTTCTATGGAAATTGAGCAGGAGCACTCATGGAATCATCTAGTTTGTCTCAGCTCTCTGTTTGAACAGATGAGGGAAATATCATCCCAAACTTTAGAGCTGGTTCAGAACCCACACAGAGCTTGTTCAGAACTTTAATCCAAGTCCAATGTTTTAAGGACATTGCACAACAAGGCAGGATTTGAGGGCTGTGTTACTGCCTCTGGGGCTGTCTTGGTAACACCGATTAGTTATATGAATATTTCAATGAGATATTTCTTCGGAAAATGCAAAGGCATCATATATTCTTCCCTGTGAGGGTGGTGAGGCCCTGGCACAGGTTGCCCTGAGAAGCTGTGGCTGCCCCATCCCTGGAAGCATTCAAGGCCAGGTTGGATGGGGCTTGGAGCAACCTGGGATAGTGAAAGATGTCCCTGCCCATGGCAGGGTGGTGGAATGAGATGAGCTTTAAGGTCCCTTCCAACCCAAATCTGTGGTTCTATGGTTTTTTGACATAAATGTTGCTTTTGAAGTCCCCAGCGTGGTTCCCAGTGTGCTGTGCTATGGACAAAAACAACACAGACCGTATTTCCAGACATGTTTCCTATATACATGGGTGCAAAGGATGGACAGACAAACCCCTGGCTATACCAGGCAGCTCTTATTTCAATTAAAAAAAAAAAAAATTAATTCATGTATGTGGGGTGCTTAATAAAGCAGTGTCCAAGTAGTCATGGCTGTAGCTTGATCTACAACACATGAAGCTTTTAGAAATGTTTGCCGTGCTTACAGTATATGCAGCAGCATCTAGAACCCCTTGGAAGGTGTAGGTTGCTGGTGTAAAGGGTCCTTTCTGAAAAACACGTGGTATTTTCTTCATGGGAGATGAAATAACTCAATAAAATAATGGGATTGCATCCTCTATATCATTTTAAGGGATTTGAAGTCAGTTTTCTAGTTAACGTGCTTGGCAAGGATTGTATCTGTTTTAAATGATGGTTTATTTTAATGGTTTTTTCACACTGTCACGCAGGTACCCAAGGGAAACCCTTCCTTAGATGAGCAGAACACCCCCATTCCATTTTTGTTTGACTTCCCTGGTAAGTAGAGAACATGATCTGCAGTTCACTGGAGCAAGTGCAGACGTGTTATTAAAGGTGAATATTTGAATTAAGCAATTCTGGAACTAAATACATGCTGAAAACCACACATCACAAATTTAAAATGCCAATAACAACACTACTGTTATTTGGCTGTTCTTCCTAGAATTATTTTCTGTTCTTCAAATGTGGCAAGCTAGAGTGTGAGGCCTGGAAGATGTCTCCAATTTTGCCAAGTTCAAAGGACGTGGGAATCTCAACATTGCCATAGTGAAATTTGATACTATTTTCCCTTTGCTCACATGGTTTGTGACTATTTAATTTGGAAAACTGGCTGATCCCTTTTCTCTGATGTCTGTTTTCACCATTTCCATATCTTCAGAAAAAGAAAACATCTGTAAGAATTTTTCGAACAAGTAAGCCTTGTAGGGTTTTGGGAATCTCAGCATACCCTTTAGATGTTTGACAGGCTGAAGAATATATTCATGTATAACAACAAAAGGAAATGATGATACATCTTCTCTCTTCTGAAATACTGTCTGCTTAAAATGAGACTTTAAAAATGAACACTGGAAAGAAACGCTTGTAAAAATCTTATTTTCTTTTGACAAGGTATAAAGTTGCTTTCTTTTCTTTTTATGAGAAAGGAACAAATTCTTTTTTTCCTGTTTAGACTAATTTGAGGTGGAGTAGAAGGAATATAATGACTTAATTATTTGCTTGGTAATTTTTGCTTCTCTGCAGGAGAGTGAACATGTGTATATGAAAATCTTTATTAATAATTCCCAGCTGTGTGGCAGAAAAACGATCTGTGTCAGTTAAAATATCCAAGTTATTTGTTTCATTACATGCAATATAATTGCATTTTATCCTTCTGGTTTCAAGAGCTGAATCTCGTACTGCACTTTTTACTAGACACTGCAGAAGAGATGTAATTGAGCTTCAGTAGGTAAACTCTGAAGCTGTTGTGGAACATCACTTTGCCCGATATGCCAATGGCTTTCTAGAGAGTGATTGTGAAGTTTGGCTCTCACTCTGGATTCTGAGTTGAAAGACAATGACTCCAATACTTTTGGTCAAGTTGTGCTTTCAAGGGCACTACCAGGAAAGCTGAAGTCATAAGTGTGGGGCAGCAATCCTACCTCTGCAGGTGTGTCTTTCTTTCTCTGCCTGAGTAGAAACAGGGAGAATGCAAACAATGCCCAGGGCTACAAAAAGAAAATTGCTTTCCTTGAGAAGAGCCACACACCACCAGTGACTAATAGCCTGTCCTGCCTTGTAAAAGCCTCTGTTGCTGGCCGAAAACAGATGCTTAATAGGGAAAGGATCATCAAGGTCAGAAGGCTGTTGGGTTTTTTTCAGACAGATCCGGGTGATTGGTTGCCAGCCCTCAGGGTGGGACCTCAGGCTGGAATTACCCTCACCAGCTTCATTTGGCCTTCCACCTAGAGCTGCAGCACATCAGTCCCAGGAGGTTAAGATCCAGCCTGAAGGCTCAGGTGGAAAAGGTTTAAGTATATTTGTTCCCTGTCCTTTGCTGACTTATTGTTTAGATTTCCTGGACTGACTTGGTTAAGGATCACTGGATGGGTTTTGTTGCTGTCATCATCTCAGCTCCGTTTGCCTGGATTGGGAGCCCCACCTGTGAGGTTAGTGCCTCTAGTTTCAAGAATAGAGCAGTGGAGTGACTTAATGTAAACTGTGATTTTCTGAAGCACTAAGTAAGACAAATGTGTATTGCCTCTTCCAGAGTGCTTAGATTTTGTATCTCTGCTTGGAATTTCGCAGGCTTACTTGCTAGCAGTTAGTTGGTGGCACTTCAGCAAGTGCTATAACACACCTGTCTGTCTTGAGTGAAATACAAATTATCTGAAGTTTTGTAGGGGATTCAAATGAAGTGTGGCTAAGTAATGCGTTACTATGGAAGGCTTAATGGCTTAGTATTTCAACATAATTTTTGTGTGTATGGGAAAGTCAAAAGACCTAGTACCTTACACAGTGTTTTTTCTTCTGAAACAGTTTTAAGCCTAGTATGTACAGATTCAATTCACCACCTACTTAAATGAATCAGATTTCGTAGGAAAGTCACTGAGCTTGCTCTTCTGAGAGTTGTGTGGGTGTAAAATGTCAGGAGGCTGCAATTCCCTTATTTCTGAATGAGTGACGCACACGCTACTTTTCCTAGGGAGGGGTAGAGCCTTCAGAAAGACACTTTAAATGCCCAGGCTGTGCTATCACACCCTGCCTGGCTTTTTGCTTGGAAATGCAATTGCTGTTCATATTTCCAGATCATAACCTGCATCTGCTGTGAAACTCTGAGTGTTGGGATGGTGTTCAATGCTTGTTGTTATCTCTGGGTTCTCTGGGAGGTGTCAGGACAACAGCAATGTGAAGTTTTGCCTTACAGCCATCTGTACAAAAGATGCAGCCCTCACAGGTGCACTTTCCTCAGCTACTGTTTGTGAGCAAAGGGGCACTCAGGGCTGACAGTAAGATTCTGGGAAGATGCACACATACAAAAAACCCACTTTAAAATACTGATTTAGAAAGCAAGTTTCTAGGGACAATCCTTGCAGATCATTTTCTAGCTACTTTCTCAGGCCCAAGATTTGACACTAGCTGATACTGAGAGAAGAGCCTGTAAATGCCTACTTCTTTCTGCTGAAATCAGTTTACTCTTCACAGAGCACGAGTTTCTTGTGATTCAAACAAAGTTCCTTTCTAACCAGGCTGGCTTTCCCTCAGGAAAGAAACCCCTCTGTCCTACACAGCCATTGGACTTGCAATGGTGTACTTAAGTGGTTTACCATAAAAACAAAGCTCATACAAAGATCTCATGTGGAAAAGATCTACTTGCAAGGAGCTGTATTGATGGACCTTTGATTTGTGTATTGTGTTTTGGAGATGTAGCTTTTTTTGACATTTTAGCTGCCTGTTATGCCATGATGTAAAGCACAGTGACAGCTATATTTACACTAGCTGTAAATCTGATTCTGTAAACACCATATGAAACTTAAACTTGGACACAGGCATATTCCCAAACTGTCACTACTGTGACAACACAGTTCTGTCCAGAAATGCAATGAAACTGGTTAAATCTGCAGGGGTGTTTAAGAACCTTGGCTTGTAAACTTAGGGGACGCAATGTACATTACACCAGGTCTCCTCATTTTTTGCTGTTGCAATATGTGTATAGATAGATGCATTCTCACCAGAATAATCCCTGTCACTGAAGAGGGAGAAAACTAAGGGAAAAGTTGTAAAACAGTAGGATTTGGGAGAGGTGAGAGTGGCACGTTTATTCTCTAGTGTCTTGTTCCATAGGCTGTGACTAATACAACAAAATCCTCCTAGAGACTGGCTGGAAGATGTTTTCCGTTTAACTTTCTAAGCAAGTTGAGGCTACACACTCACACTTTTCTATCCACCTGCTCACAAACACTGAGACACGACCTCGAGTAGGCTGGGTGGGATTTCTCGCATGTGACAGAGACAAGGAGGCCAGCTCTTGAATATGCATTGCATCCCTAGGTTCCTTTTGATTGCCAGCTCATAAAATCACATATTCCTGAGTAATGAATAAATTATACTGATCTGAATAAATGGTACTGATTCAGCTCAAGGCCCTTCAGCTATGAAGAGTAATGGAGTGGCACAGAACCATTCCTTTTAAAAATGGTGTAGGATAGAGCTAGACATGCTAAACCAAACTTCTGGCAGGGCGTGGAAAGGACTGACGTACTGGTTTCTGGAAATTGTTACCTTCTTAGTGGTAAAGTGTATTCTATATACACCTCCCAAATTTGTGATAGTGGAATCAAGCACAAACAGCCCTGGTTTCTGAGCCCTCCAGCACAGCCAGGATCCTCGCTGTCATGCTGCTACTCTTGGAAAGGTGTCAGTCAGGGAAGGGCTTGGCTGTGAGGGAGGTTTAGAACCAAGCAAGGTAGACTTAATATTGCACTGAAGTTGTCAGTGCATGTTGCTCAAGTGGTCGGGGGTCTGGGTTTGGTAATGTGATGTCTTGCTCAGTGTCTGCTCAAGGCTTGTACTCCCCAGCAGCAGCAAAGTCACTTGAAAAACAGTGCTTGATAAACTATTTAGGCAATAATTAAACTCAGTCAAACCTGTGACAATTTGTGGGGCGGGATGGGGGCACTGCAGTGTTGTGTCTGACTGCTGGGAATGAAATCAGAGATTTTGATGCAGGAAAGATAAACCAAACAGCATAAATAAAGCATTTTAGGATGTGGAAGACCAAGGGTTGTAGAGGTTAGGAAGCACAAACAACTTATTTGAATCCTGAAGCATTAAAATTTAATGCTTTTAAGTTTTGAGGGACTGTTTCCCCTTTTATTCTTAGTTTGTCCTGCTTTGTTGACATTTCTTAATTTTACTGTGTGCGATAGAAAAATTCCAACTACTGCAAAAGGGCTTCAAGAGGGCTTTTTTTAGGGCTTTGGTTAAATTTAGTTTGGGTGTTGGTGATGGTGGTTTTGGTTTCCACCCCACCCTCCCCCCATATGGTTGTAGTACTATGGAAATGATGCACATTATGTGGTAAATGCATGTAAGTACATTGAAGGTTGTAAGTAATTAAATTGGAATATCAGGAAAAAGTGCTTGAAGGGAAATGCCTGCTAAATAATACAAACATTATCTTTCAAGTGAAGAAAACAATTTTTTCATCTAAAATGATAGTTACAGAAAATTATTCCACTTTAATAGGGTATTGGTGGAATGAGCAAATAACAGGAAATGTGAGAATGATGGGGGCTGTTCAGAAATGAGTGAGTGAAGCTCACAATGGCCAGATCTCAGCATCAATTGCGCCCATCTGGACAGTCTTGTATCTTCTGGAGGTTTAAGAAAAACTTCCTTGAGCAATTTCATGAGTGTGTATTTAAGTGACTTAAACTTTCCTGTAGCACTCCTTGTACAAATTCTGGGATCTAGTGGGAGATCCATATGGTTTATTATCTTATAATGGATATTTAAATGAGAAATTTAGTATCTTTCTGATGTTTTTAAACTAATTCTTCTCACAGCAAATGTCAGGAGCAAAAGTAATCACTTTCAGGGAAAAGTACAAATTTATTTTTTGGAACATTAACTTCAAGTGCCATAAATGTAATAGATGTACAAAATAACTGTTAAGGGATCTTTATAAGCAAATGTAAAAGCAGATTTTTCTTGGATGTGTTTTTTTCCTTAATATAGTTTAAGCTACTTTAAGTTCTTACAAAACTTTGCATATAATATGTATTCAATATATTGCTAAGAAGTTTGGTGTTTAAAGAGTTTCTGTGTAAGAATGGGATTGACACTTTGGTGCCTTAGATGAAGTAATGTGCTATTGAATCATTTAGAATAGAATCAAATTTGGGATTGAGAAATACTACTCCATGTGAGAAAACATACTTTAGAGCCTCTTGTGGTTTAATGTACTAAGTTTCTCTGGGCCAGGTTGCTCTTGAATTGTATGGTGGTAATAGGGTGTGTTGCATATTAAATAGGTTTATAATAAAAGCAGAAATTGTGCCCAGCTGGTATCTTGGCACACTTAGAGCATTGATCCATCTTTTGTGGTTGCAGTCTTATTTGTGACAAATATCAAAGTTTATTGCTGCTTTAATTTCAAAAGAGTTATTTCTACCTGGTAAGTGCTTCCCTGTTGTCATTCCAAATCCACATGAAGGGACCGTTGTCAGTGCAGCTAAAATGAAAATAATGCAGTTCTTATACCATGCTTTGCTCGTGGTCAGTGTGTATTAGTGAGTTACGTGTTCTGCCTTGTCAATTCTCCATCCAGTGAGCCCAGACTATCTTGCTCCCATTCGTGCCAGTGTGTGCAGGGAGGATGTCATGTGTCACAAGTTTCCCAATTGAGTGGCACATCTTTCACCCTCATTAATTAAAGGAAGGGGAAAAGCCAACCTCACAAGTTGTGTGGGCTTTTTTCCTTTCTTTCATGTTCTTTAGCTGTCAAAATGTTCATTACTCACGTGCTGAGCTTTTGTTGCAAAATTCCTCTTTTGACTTCCCTACTTGCATCTTTAACAATTGAAGGGTTAGGGCAAGATGTTCAGGAATGTGCAACTTCCTCATAAGAAAGGCTAAAAATCTATCTCCAGTAGCAGGGGTGTTCTAAAAGAGATCATGTTGTAGCTAGACTTTTGGAGATCAGCCCTAAATACTTGATGGTATAGTGTTTTCCACTGTTTTTCCATTAGTGCTTTCTAACAGAGATATTCCAGTTCTGGAGGATGCCGAGTATAAGTGCTGCAAGTATTGACTATTTAATGATCAAAAGTAATTTGTGATTGAAGTTCTGGGTTGTATTGCTAATTCATTATCTACCACAAGTGTGGATTTAAGAGTGTGTGAGCCTTGAGTGGTTACCCCATTAGCATCTCAGCTAAGCACCATTTGCCTCCTTATCATAAAACTGCAAAGTCTCTAACACAGGCCACTCTTGCCTGTTGTATCCATGTTTTCTGGTCCAAACTCCATTGAAATAAGCTATAATCTGATACTGTGTATATGTGGAATAGTGTGAATTGCAGGTGTAACAGGGACATGCCAGAAGGAAACCAGATGTGTAGTGAGTGTCAGACAGCTCTGAAGTCAAGCACACACATGCTGCTCTGTGTGTTGCATGTTCCAGACCTTGCACACACACACACAGATTTTGTCTATGCAAAGTATGAACAGCCTGTATCAAATGCTTCAGAGCTGCTGCAGGTGTGGTTTGACTACAGAACAGTTGTAAAAGGTCAAACAAGCACAGGATTTAATGTCTATACATCACACAATTACTGTCTCCCTGTCGAAGCCCTGGCTGGGTTACTAACAGTGTGCAGGAACGTGTGTGCTGCACTGGGTGTTAATGACAGTGGAGCTATTGTGTTTTCTTCACTGCATTTGCATGTGGAACTTGATTTGAAGGAGATAGTTGGAATAATAAAAAGCATTAGCAGTATTGTTAGTTACTCTGTAATTATAATTAAAAGGTGTTAATGCTGGTTGATGAATTCTGGAGATTGCTAGCACGTCCTTCAGCATTAACTGCACGGGTGTGGTAAGGAAAAGGGATGGGAGGATAGCATCATGGAGCATCCCCTGGGTTTGATTAATGAGAAATCAGACATATGAGAAATAGAGAATATCCGTTTATTCACAGGGAGAAAAAAAATACAGATTTTCTTGAATTTCTCAGGTGAGGGAAAGAAATGTAGTTATAGGCAGTCAGTGCACAGGCAACTGATAGTGTGTAGGAACAAACAAAAATCACAAAACCCCCAAATGAATAAACAAAAGCAGCAGCAAAACCAACACCAAACAATAAGAATTGAAAACCTTTAAAGTTAAGGAAAGGACTTGGCAGAACGGGCAGAACAAAGCATGCCTGGAGATCTCCCAACAGATCTTGGTAACATCTGTGTTTTTAACTGGAGAAACTGAATTACTTGTTTGTTAATTAGGAAGGCTGGTATGTTACTATGAGAAATTTGAAATGTGAATAATAAACCTGTCATGAGGATTACCATTCCCTTTTCCTAGATAAATACTCCTGCTCAAAAGTGAGATTCCAAAGGAATGTTTTGGTCATCACAGTAACCACTCCATTTGGTACTTCTGTGCAACAGTTGGGAAATAGCAGATTATTAAGTGTCTTGAAATAACACTTTGAATCTTTACAGAAGCATTCTTTGTTATAGCTGGGTATTAACTATTCCTGGCCATAAATACTTTTTGCTTCAAACAAATTCCAGTTTGAGAGGAAACACCACCAGTCTTTTGAGGGCTAAAAATCCTCTTGCCTAAGGTTTAAGTCTTAAGAGCTAGGGTTAAAAATGATCTTGGCAAAGATCCTAGATAAGAAACTTTAATTTAACTAACCCACAAAAATTGAGGGTTGATGGTAGAACAAGGAAGCCCCAAAACCCTTTGTTTTGTTCTTTAGAAACTAGAAATATGTGCCCTAGTTTTTAGGTTGCTGGAGGATAAATAGCCTGTCCACCATCAGCCTGCACCAGTGTAAAGAACAATTCCACAGGACTTCTTACATATCCAGGTAGAGAATATTCAGCATATTAAACACTGCAGTCTGGAGGGTAGGGCACAGCACAAGGAAGGTATTTCTCTGCACTTCATCAAACCCATGTTATTTGTGCTTTAATCAATGGCAGCTGTTAATCTCTTATTTGAGTCAATGGCACTGCAGTTGGGCAACACAGAAGTTCAGATATTTTCAGAAGATGGCAACAACCAATGTCCTTAATATTTGTTCTGATGTATCAAGGTAAAGATCCACGGTTCTGAGTAGCCTTCAGGGTGTGAAGAACGATATTTATATGTTTGGCTTCTGGGAAAAGTGCAGACAAAACTAAACTTGGCTCAAATGGAGGGAGGGGACACGTGGGGAAGGACGGAGCCCCAGGCTCCCTGCTCCCAGTGATGTCAGGGGAGTGGGAGCAGGGAGCAGCTCTGCTCCCTGTCCTTCCCCATGGAGTTCCTGGCACCACCGAGGTGCTTTAGCCTCTGACAGGAGGATTAGATCTTTTGTTAGAGCAGGTGTATTATTTCTTACCAGTCAGGATCATCTGATATATTTCAAGCAAATTGACAGAGCCTGAAGGTATAGTCAGAAAGTGCTGGTGATTTATTTCCCCACTGATTTTCAGCTCCAGTGGAATGCACAGAAAAAATTCAAAAATATAACGGCTTAGAAATTACTCTTATGTGATTATATCCAGGCCTCTCCTCTTTAAATATTCAGAGTAAATGTATTCATAACATTGTGCATTCTGCCTGTAGAAATGCATTTGCAGTGTGTCAATGTGTTATAAAAATAATGGAAAATACTATTTTCTAATAAAAAAACTCACAAAAATTGAAGGCAGTAAGGGTAGCAGAAGTTGTCCCAAAGAGGATGTATCGCTCCCTGTATTCTCTATTTGAAATTCAAATTGTAATCACAACATTGTACTTAGCCATTTCTCTAACAGTGATTTAGATTCTTTCCAGTAATCGTTTCTCTGTAGTGACAGGGCACTGCTGGTGACACATAAATACCTTTGACAGATATGGTTAGCTGGCTTAATCCTGCTTGGGGACTGTTCAGGGAGATGCTATAATTACTTGAAAAGGTTGTTTCAAAAGGTAAAAAATCACTGGCATGTTTACGTTGGGCATCTAATACTTTATTTTCAGGATGATAGATCTGGTGTCTTTAGGGGTATGAAACTACATAGGGAAGTGGCAGGAATGTGAATAGGATCTGGAATCTCACATGCACGCAGCATTGTTGTGGGGTGTATATGAATTTAGGGATATTGCCTAAATTCAGTGATGCACTGGCAGTGCTGGGATCATATATAAAATATAATTAACATTATATATAAATTATAATTTTATATATAATTTATATGTATAAATTATATATAATGGATATAATTTAAAATTGTCTCTATGTCTATCTATCTATAATTTCCTTCCAGAATATCTCTAAATCTCTGAACCTTTTCAATGCAAGTAAATGGACAAAAGCATGGCAATTAAAAATATAACCTTCAAAAGATGAACATGCATGGATTGATGTCAGAGACATTACATTTGCTTAAAGAGAATTTATTTAAAGGTTAATATATCTACAAACAATTGTGTCCTACTGAGAACTATAATATAAAATTCTGGAAGTCAGACTGTCAAAACTAAAGTTATTTTTATGAGGAATTCCACAGAAAAGCTGAGATAATGTAGCATATCAATAATTTATGTTAGACATTTTGATTTGTATTTATTAATAAGTGCAGCTTGCATATGTAGTTTCCACAGTAATTAAATTGTAATTTTGAAGGAATGGAAAAGGTGATAGGCCTTTGGCTGAGAGCAAGGGGAACATGTCATGTAAGCTTAAAACATTGCTAGTCTTCCAGAACCCATTAACTATAAACAATGTAGGCATTTTGATTGCATTTTAAGGAGTAAAACTACCCGACCTTGAAAAAAAATATGTAACTTTGTGGGGAAAGAAACAAAGCTATATATTGGAAATTATTACAGCTCCAGAAGGGAACTAAGGTATGTACTGCTGAAATAATCTTTTCTATGTCTTAGTTAAATATTCCCCACACTTCTGCAAGCCTGTCATTCTAGTTCTATTATTCTAATGCACCTTATACTGTCACACTGCCTTTGTTTAATTCTGTGATGTTGGGCTAAAAATCCACATTGTTTTAAACAGTGCTTGATGGATTCCATGTATTAGTACTCGGGGTCTTCCTGCTTAGGAACAAACATTCTCTGGGGCTTTAGAAAGGCTTCATGGTATCCAAGCCTCTACATTGTAAAGCAGGGAAATGTAGAATTCCCTTTCTTCTTCAGCTGTTTAATTCTTGTAGAAAACTTCTCTTGATCTTGTGTAATGAAAGGGCCTCAGAGCTGAATAGCTGGCTCATTTCATTAACGCAGAGCTCAAATCGCTGGCACTGCAGGAACAGGATACAGTTAATGGAATTAGTAAGGCTCTGCTACAAGTACATAAAAATACAGCTTTAAAATTATTCTGGTAATCACAGAAATGCTTCATAAGTATCTTTGTAAGGCAAGATTCAAACAGTCTTACAATAAAGCCAAAGAGCATCAATATAGGTATATCAAAATTTGCAGTCTAGGACAAAACCAGGTTGATTGCCATTGCAGAACGATTTTATTTCTTCTAACCATAACCTTATCCCTTTCCAATGGTATTTTTTAAATTAGTAATTTGGTATGAGTTGATTCTAATGTTATCCTGCCCACGAATAACTCATTTTGCAGTTTATATTTAAACTCAGTTTTACTAAGATATGATAATCAGTAAGCCACAGTGATTTGTGATGTGGCTGGGATTTTTGTAGCTACCTACTTTGAAGATTCTATTAAAAACCTTGAGAGTGCCTTAGCCCACCTTTTAAGAAAAGTAGACAGAAAAGTAAGCATCATTATAAGACTGCAAAGCAGATATAGCAGATAAAGCTAATGTTATTTCTCCTCCAAATTCTAACTTCTTAATGTAATTGAATGTGATTTGAAGGATAAACAGCCAAAATACATATATTGCATATACACAAAATATATGTAAAATATAAGTGCAAAAAAATACTTATATACATAGACACAGATTTGGTCTTTCCATTCACGATGGTGGCTTTTTAGTCAAGAAAAAATCAGGGTTAGTGTTGATCTCTTTGCCTTATCCAACAAAGACTGTAAGTCACCATTTGAGGGCTGCTTGGAAGGTTGGAAGGCTGAATCAGTTGCACCATTTGGCTGCAGGAGAAAGACTCCAGTTCACACATGTTCTTCTTTCTTTTTTTGCCTTTTTGAAATGGAACATCAACAACAGTTCAGCAGAGCTCAAAATTAAAGCTCAGGAATGATCAGCTAAATCTCAAAAAATTGCAGGGGGGAAATAGAGTGAGAAATTAGTTTCTTAATATTGACATGATACTGCAACCTTCATTATAAATAAGATTGTCAGCTGATATCACTTCAGTTATACATATGGATTTCTTATGTCTGAATGGACCATGAAAATTTCCTCACACTCCACGGAAATCTAAACAGATCTCTTTGAAATGGGTTAATATTCATTAAACAAGGGCTTCTTGAAGGAATGCAGATGTTTGCACTACTGCTACCTGTGATGCCCAAAAACCTTTCTACAGATGACTCTGTTGTTAATGAGCTAAATTGGCTGTGTGTCCTCCAAGATGATTCATGAAAACTTCCTATACTTTCCCAAGAAGTTCCAACAACAAATGCTACATTGAAGTTCGAATTGTCATTGGCTTTTAGCATTTCTTTCCTTAAGCCAATGTGAAGATGTGAGGACTTGTTTGACTGCTAAGTGAATTATTTTGTATGTATATGCACATATACATATATGCTCATACCTAAATAAGTATACATAGCATATTATTACATCAATTATATATTTTTTAAACACATAATTCAGTTTTGTGATTTTACAGGGAAGAAATTAGGGCTTAAATGCAAAATTGGGAAAGAAATGTGTGAAAACTGCAGAGCAGCTAAGTCCCCTCATGTTCCAGACTATTGCCAAGACAAGCCATTCAGGAATATGCCCTGAAGGACAATATTTTACAACTATGACAGATACCTAAAGAGCTAGTAAGTTATTTTCTGCTTTATCTGTCTCTTCCTCATAATGCAAAAAAATGGGGATATTCTCTCCCTAGGTGGATTAGCAACAAACTGGGATTCAGTTCAGGAATGATTTTTATTTCCTTTAGTGCATGCAATGGTGCCCGATCAGATTATTTTCTTTCCCCGCCTGATGTAGAGAAACAAGGGCAGGATATGGGAAGAAGGCAAAGTAATTATTAAGCTTGCCATGAAAATTCTGTGCAATTCTCAACTATGTGCTTGTGTCAATTCTTGAAATAGATGTTTCTGATTTAAAGTGGTTTGCATGGGGATCAGACAACTGTGGTTACAGGAGTTGGTTATGAATTGAGCTTAGACATGAAAAAAATGTGTATTTCCTGCCCCTGAGTCATGGCAAAACAGTATTGACCCTCTCCTAATTGAGAGTGAGTCATAGAAATATTTCTGAATTTTCCCCGAGATGTTCCAACAGGAAGAACAGATCTTTAAGATGAATTTTGACACTTTTCAGTCAAACAAACCTCACTTAAGTCTCAGTCTGATGCAGGACTATCCTGACTGACTCAGCACCCTGTCTCAGTGTTGCATTCACTCTCACAAATGCTGTGTCTATCTTTTCAGGCTGTTTCACTATCCCAAAGTATAGTTTTAGAGTGTGAAATGTACCTTCTGTCTTTGCTGTGTGTTTTCTGTCTGTTATTTGTGTCTCTTGAACTGTCTGAACAATTGAGAATTGCAGAATAACAGAATGGTTGAGGCTGAAGGCACATCTTGTCCAACTCCCTAATTAAAGTTTTTAAAGCGTTTCTTCACGCAGAGCTGGCAATGCTTTTTTTTTTCTTCTCGGCCCAGAACTCCCTTCGGTTTGTCTGTATCTGTATGGGTTGCATCAGGTGCAATATGGTAAATTTGGGCTTGATGGAAGTTGTCAATGGAAGACATTTAATTAGCTGTGTTGTGCACAGAATAAAGTCTTTATTAATAGGGTGTAAAATCACAATAACATTCTTTGCTGTCATATCCGTTTACAAGTTTATAGCTAATTAGCTGTCAGTTCTCAGCCTTGGGTCCTCTCTTGCACACTTCCAGAACATCTTCCTTTTACCAAAATATATTGTTTCCAGTAGACTTCCTCTCTCAGGCATTCTCAATGTGCTAACTGGGGGTGTACCCCTAATTTGGTTAGTAATTAACTAATTTACCTGTTCAGTTGTTTGTTTGAGGGTTTTTTTCTTCCACTTTTTCTAATACTTCAAGGGTTTTGTACCTAAAAGCTAAAGTTCTTCCACATTTTTTGAGCGAGACCTTCTCTACCTGTTGATGTGCAGCTCTGATCTTTTATTTAGAATAGCTGCCACATAAAAAAAAAAGAGCTGTTTACCCCAGATATTTGCTGTGTCCTTATTGGTTTTGGGTAGAAGGAAATTTCCCGTTGTTAAAATATAAATGAGTGATGGGCAATGAGCTATGTACCTGGTGTTTTTTGGTTTTACCTCTGTGCTAGTTTGAAAACAAACCAGTGGGAGGCACCAAGTCAGAATAACAATTTAATGGAAATTAAAGAAAAGGGGAAAAAAAGGTAAAAGAAAACACTGTCAAACTGACAGAGTCAAGGTACAACCTGACACCCTGTTAGGCAGGGTGGTGGTAGCAGTCTGGTAGAATGGTGGCTGCAGTCCTCTGAAGCAGTGATCCTGTAGTAAAACAGTCTGCTCTTCCTCAGGAAGTCCAGTGGTGGCTGTGTAGCTCCTGTCCTCTGGAAATCCAGTGGGAAGCCGGTGTCTCTGGTGTTCAGCCTCAGATTATATCCACGATGGGATGCTTGGTTCCTCCCTCTGGGTGGAGCATCTCACAATGGGGTAATGAGTCATGAGGCAGTGTTGATTAGGCTCATTAACAGAAGATAGTCCGGAGGGAGTTATCTCTGAGTCAGGCAGCAGGACAATGATGGGCAATTAACAGAAAGATAGTCTGGGGGGAGGAGGCAAGGAAACACTGCCCCACCCGATTTCAACAGCTGATGGGGATGGTAATAGAATACACTGCAACCCAGGACAACCTCCTAGAAGCTGGTTAGACATGAAGTGTTTTCTCAGGTAGGGGAGAGGAGGGCCAGGCAGAGTGGGATATATGGAGCTGGAGGTGGTTTTGTGACTTCATCTTTGGTGACAAAGACAATGGGTTTATTACTAGTAGTAGTTTCTAATTTTAGTATGATCTTTATATTTTCCTGACTGTATGAGGTACTTGAAGACTATATAGATTGCAATTATTTTTGTAACAGAATAACAGGCGTGCAGAGATGTAAACAGATTTATTTCCCAAGTGTCTTGCTGTCGGAAAAAAAGGTCCGTGGACTCCGGCGGAGCGAGGAATTGCAGTCCAAGCCAATGTGGTTGATAAAAGCAAGCTCCCTCTATTAGCAATCCAGAGGCACTTATATAGTATACCAGCTTGTTAACTCTTAAGTGGCTTAAAACTTACCAGAGCGCATTTCTACTTCTACATAATTGGACTTAGATTGGCAAGCTTCTACAGTTATGTTATGGTTAAAAGAATTCAGAGTTCATCTCCCCTTCTCCGGGTCCTATCTGTACAGCTGTACCTTCTCAAACTCCCTTCTTGTTCCCAGGCCTGTTTTTCACACAGGGATTTTCTCATGGAGAGTTTTTCTCACACAGGCCTTTTGCTTGCAGGCTCTTTCTTGTACAGCTCTTTTATTGATCCCATAATTCTATCAATGATCCATGCCCCTGATCCTCTAACCATGTCCCAACATCTTGTCTTTGAAAAATGCTTTGCCATCTGCATATCATTGGCACTATTTTCCCCCGGAAACCCTGATATTATTCCTCTATTTTCACGTCCATAGAATCTTTATTGATTATTTTTCTATTTAAATATTTGCAGGTCTTTCCAATTTATGAATTTCAGTAGTGTGCAGTTTGCAGGCTCCAAGAGATCCACACTGAAGGCACCAGCCAGTTGTATAAAGCTACATTAGACCTGCTGCTGTTACATTAATGAACTTTACTGGCATTAATGAATGTTATTGGCATCCCTGCCTGCAGCAGAGGGGTTGGAACTACAAGGTCTTTGGTTACTTCCAACCCAAATAATTCTATGGTTCTAGGATTTATTATGCTAAATATTAAAAATACTTTTTAGCAAGTCTTTATAATGTACTTCTAAACTAGAAGGTGATTGTAGACAACTTGTAATGTGAAACAGACCTCTAAAAAAAAAAATTAGGTAATTTTCCAGACAAAATAATAGAGAGGAAAACGTATTACCTCACGAAGAAGTAGAAATTATTCTGAAATTTGAATCCCTTTTATTTCTTCTGAAAATTGTGCCTGCTGGGAACAGAAATTGTGACTTTTTTCAGTGAGACTTCACCTTTTAGAAAAAATAACTTTAAAGTTCAGTTTTAAATAACCACGAATCTGAAGCCCAGCACTTGAAGATTGTGTGGTACAATCCAGCATTGCCATAGCAGGCACTTCAGCCTGTCCATCCCCTTGCCCTTTATTCCTGTGTTTTATCCTTAAGAAAACTGGTCAGAGAAAATATTTCTTTTTATTAAACAATAGAAATAAGGGATAATACTGAAGTCAATTTACTGTGGCTGTTTTTGTACTATGTAGTGGAACACTGCTGACTGCTGTGGATGCATCTGAAAAGCCTTTCATATCTAAAGATGGACTCCAGGCAAAGGTGAAAACAAGCGAAACAAAGCAAAAGGAAATTATGAGTCTATTTTCTCAGAGGAGAGGTGGGGGAAAAAAAGATTTTCCTTATAAAGCTTAGCAGGGTAGGGCAGGAAAGGACTATTTTCAGAGAAAGTGACTTTTTATCCTCCCGACTTACTTTTACTCAGTATTTTTATTTCTTCAGTAGTACAAGTCAAAGAATATTTAATCCATCAGGTTCATGATCCTGAAGGCATAGCTTTCCAGTGGCCTTCTGTGTATCACTAGGTCTGAAATGCAGCAAAATGAAGTACTTAAAGACAGGGGTCTTCCTGGGGTTTGCCATCACTCTTGTTCATTTCTTGGTGTGTCAAAATCTGTCAGTGAAAGGAATACTCCATCTGATTCTAGGAATGCTAGTACTTGTCATTAGGATTCAGACACTTGAGAAGGGAAAGTGTCAGGAAACCACCTCTACTGGCCCATCCTTGAGAAAATGATGTCTCAGAACTGGTGCTGTGCATCTCTAACCACAGTTGGGACTCTTTGCTTTTGTTTCTCATATTCCCTTTGATTAATAGGGGTGGTCTGGGAGATGTTTTGGGGTTTTTTTGTTTTGTTTGGGTTTTTATTTAGCAGATCAATCCTGAGATAATAGTAGATCATCCATTAAATATTCATTGTCTACTGCCTTTGTTTTAGATGATTTCTGCTATACCAAAGATCCCTTTCTTCAAGATTGTGTCTTAAAAATAACTTTCAGTCTATAAAATGAAGGGCTTAAAAAAGATACATGGGGTAATCAATGCTACTTTGGTTGCTAGAAGTAGTATCTTATATTCTGAGAGAGATTTCCACATTAATATTGGATGCCTGTAAGAGGATGTGGCATTACAAAGCATAGAATTAAAATATCTATTTTATACTGTCCTTAATCTTAAAACTTCCCAGCAGAAGCATGTTGTATTTAAAAAAAAATTAAGTTACACATTTATTTCACCTGAAATGTCTGTATGTTTTTATTTCTTCTCTAGCTGTTGTTCGAGGTCCCAACTGAAATGAAGGTTTTAATAGATACTGATTTTACATGTAATAAGACACAGTACATGCCCAGTATAATTTACAATAGACTTCAGAGAAAATGTACAAAAGGTCAGAGAAAGGAAGTGCTGTTATCTCAGTTTAATGAATAGAGAGCTAAAGCACAAAGAACACAAATAATTTCCTTACAATCACTCAGGAAGCCTACAGCAGGAATGAGAATGACACCTGCATCTTAAGAGACCTGATGGCTTGATTAGCAAAAAAAAAAATTAAATTTCCCCTTTCTTTTTTATTAACTGGAATTGTTTAATGTAGTACTTTGTAATTCTTACATGAAAGAAGCTGTAGAAATAATAATGGTCATAATTAGGTAACTTTAAAAGCATCTTAGTTTGGCTCCGGGATATTAACACTTTAAGGTGAGCTTTCCCCCAAAGGAATATTAGGAGTCAGTGGTGACTGCAGGGAAATACAAACAGTGTCTCAGAGCTGCAAATATCCTCTGCAGTGTCTCAGAGCTGCAAATGTCCTCTGCAATGGGGCAGCAGGTACAGAAGTAAATTGTAAAAAGTTGGGGGTTTGGTTTTGATGAGGGCTCTTGATGCAATGTTTTCAAACAAGAACAAATTTCCAGTTTTATAACTTTCAGATTTTTTAAAAATTGTTAAGAGAATGAGTCCCCTAAAGACACCAAGTTAACTTGTCCAATGGGTGGGTGTGGTTAAAAGGGATATTGCAAGGGTATCAGTGACACACACTCTGAGTTTTGACTATACTTCATAAACTGTATTGGGCTGGATTTTTGCATTTAATCTCCAGGTATATCTTTTAAAGGACAATTCTGATAGCTAGTACCAGGTGTTGTTGGTAGTCTGACTTACTTCTGTAATGGTGCTGATCTGTCTGTACCGTGTTCTGTTAAAAGTAATTAATGTTCCCTGTATATGAAAACTGGGTGATAAAGAGAGCCACTGAGTCTTTGCTTCTGCCACATTCGTTGAATGGTAGAAAACTTAATGGTGGATATGGTTTTTGTTTGGGATCAGAAGGCTGCCAGCATGGTCACCCCACACCTGAACTGCTCATCCTTATGTGCAGGCGTGAGGTGGGGAGCAGAGACTTCCTTGATCTCCTAAATTCCAGTAGAGCATCAATTTATAAAAAATATTAAAAGGTAAGGTTCTTCAGGTGTTGCTTTATGTTTTCCCTGTGATATTGCTTCTTACCTGGAATTACCATTTTTCTTCTCTCTTTAATGCTCCAGGGAGCTGTTTAACATGTTGACTCCTATACACAAACAAGCACATTCTCTTTCAGCACAAACACCTCATTTTCTGTTCAGCACAATAGGCATGGCAAAGAAATTAGATTTTTATGGTGAAGCAGCCCACGTCAGACACCTTACCCTGAGTTTTCCAAATGCATTGAACGTGAAGTCCAAGGTGATGACAGATACTCCTGGTGGAAAAATTGGCTTTGAGTTTCTCTTTTGTTACCAGAGACAATTCCAGTAACAAGAAATGAGGCAGATGTTAATGTGGCTGCCACGTGTGTGACATTTTGGTGCTGCAAAAAGGATGTGACTGGGGCTGAGGGGGGGACAGCTGTGTGCTGAAATACCTGCTGGTGGCAGCCAGTGCATTTCCTCAAAGAGAAAAGCTCAGAACACTCATTTTTCACTGTCAATAAAATCATTCTCCAGTGATTTTCTATAGTAACACTTTCGCAGGTCAAGTTAGTCCTGTGTGAAGCTCCCCCTTCTGAAAAATGTAAAGGCTGTCAAGAAGTTTTGTGATACTGATGTGTGATAGATGGTAGAAAAGTGTTTAGTGAAGTACTTAGGTGCTTAAAATGTACAAAACATTGCTGGAAATAAAGCCAGCATTTGATAAAGGCAGGGATGGCGTTTTTACTCTTGCTGAGTGGTGCGAACAAGTCTGTTGTATTTTGAACACGGTGGATTTTCTCGCTGTCTTTTGAACAGTATCCACAGATAAGGGATCCACTGTCCTGGACAGTGACTGAAAATGCCTAACACCTCTGAATTTCAGAGGTTTCATAAATGATGCAAATTATGGATTTGAGTTAATAAGGGTTGGGTTTTTCCTGCCAATTGTATTGTATACATGATGCACATGTGAAGTTGTGGAGAAGCTCAGACTACTGGGATAACACTTTGTGTGCTGGTACACAGCTACTATTCGTGGGGATCATCTAGGACATGGAAGGTATTCCTTCTCTGACATGTGTTAAAAAAATACCCTTGATCTCTGCACTTACAGAAAGATTTTTTTTTTTTAATTTTTTTTTTTTTTAAATACAAGACAGCATCAAATCTATTGGTATGAATCTATTTGCATTCATGGGGAAAAATGCAATCTTCTTTTAATATTTCCCTTTTCACACACACAGGTGTCGTGTCCTAATCTTCTTAGCCTTTGTTTTCCCTCTAATCAGTTGTGCAAATAAATAATTTTCTTAGGGATATCCCTATGTGCTAGGTAACTTAGACAATGCTTTTTTTTTTTTTTTTTTTTTTTTGTGTAAATCAGTTAAAATTCTCCCCTGAGGTAAAATTCAAAGCTATCATCCTGTTTAAACAGGCATTAAAATAAAATGGATTTTTCTTCATTTCTTGGTGTTCTACTTGATATATAATTATTTTTTCCCCTTAAAATTGTATTTTCTCATTTCATATTGGAAGCAAGAAATTAATTTAACAGTGTGAATAGAGAGGTTTGAGAATAAAAGGGACCCAAGACACTAAGGATCAGTTCCTCACTCACTTTTAGAATAATCATTCTGGAAATTATGTCTGGAAACAAATCTGCTTATACTTTCACCAATATTCTCTCTTCTCCTACAAGGAATAATGGCTTTAAAATGAGAGAAGGCAGGTTCAGACTAAATATTAGGAAGAAATTCTTTATTCAGAGGGTGGTGAAGCACTGGCACTGGTTGCCCAGAGAAACTGTGGATTCTTGCAAGTGTTCAAGGCCACATTGAATAGAAATTTGAGTAACCTGGTCTAGTGGAAGGTGTCCCTGCCCATGGCAGCGGATTGGAATTGGATAAGCTTTAAAGTCCCTTCCAGTCCAAAGCATTCTGTGGTTCTGTATGATTCCTCTAATTCTTCTCTTTCTCTTCTCCCACTACCTAAATATATTTATTTTTAGGTGCCTGAAGGTGGGGGTGGGGAGCAATAGAGGTGTTCTCTACCCAGTCTACTGGTTTGGTTTGCTTTTTCCTGCCTATATACATGTTAATGCCTGCATAAGGCTAATCTCCTGGTGATCAGAACAAATGAAGCTCCTGCTAACACATTTCCTCATTACTGTGCTGGTTTTCAATCAGAACTGCTGGGCTCTCTGGCTACAGCCATCCTTATGCAATTTACAGAATGGCTTCAAAAGAGGAGAGCTTCTCTGAAGGAAGGTGTGTCAGCCATAACTGGTTCCAGTCAAAGCCTTTGCTATGTTATTCCATACTCTTTCTAGATGATGGATAATTATTTGTAAAAGCATATATTATCGAAGCTATCCATGCAGTACTTTCTATAAAATTCACTTTGTTTTCACTCTTAGCATTTGCTTCTCAGTTCTGTTCTTGTTACTGGGCCAGGTGAACTAGTGGTAAGTACCAGTTTATCATTTTTCTCAGTGTATCCAGCCAAAAGTAGCTTACTGTATTATGAAGGGAAAATTCCATTATAAAATGGGACCAGACTTTAAAACCACCCCTTGCTGCATAAAGTGCTCAAAGGGAATTAGTTCAGTCTTTTAGTTGAATCCAGGTTATAAGTGCATTCCTTTGCTTTGAAGTTTTCTTTCAATGAGCAGAGTCCTGGGGAGCTGACCTTCCTTCAGGTAAGTCACGCATTAAAGAAATTTAAAATATTAATCAAGAGAAAATACACAAATGTACATGTACTCATGTGCCCTGAAAAGGGATCATGCAGAATTCCTCATTGAAAATTATCAGGGTTTCATGGTTTAATTAATAGCATTGCATAGACAAATTGAGGGCAAGAGAATAATCTGGCAGTGAGAATTTCTCATGAGCAGTGAGGAGTGAGTTGTTACACATGGTGTCGTTCCCTAGTAGCGGAAGGTAGTAATGGACAGGCTGCTGGCTCAGACATTAATCTTGTCAGCTATATCCATAAATGAAATGTCATGCCTAACAACTCCTCTTTTATTGGTATTTCATCTTAGCTTTCCCTGATTGAAATTAATGTCTATGCATGTATGTATAAAAATGGGGATTAAAAGATCTACATATTCAGATGGTCAGAGATGATACATTCACATACACACAGAGCACAGTTTCAAAGAACAGATAGAAAAGAAAAACCAGCTGCAAAAAGTCAGAGCACCTGTTCTTAACAAACATGACAACCTGCCAGAATTTCATTTTGAGATGTGCTTAAGACTGTGACAGAGATAAGCAGAAATTACTGTGCACTGGGATAGCAAATTAAAATCCAGAAGTCAGTGAGGCCACAGGATATTGGATTTAAGACCATGAAGAGGTTGTCAGTGTTTATGACATTTTATTGCTGGAAACATATCAGTGTACTCAGTGCATGGATATATTTGAATGCTAAAGCTGGGTGAAAGGCTAAATCAAATCCATAGGAAAATTTGGCATCATAAGCTAACGCAACCGGGGACTTGTCACCACAAGCCCCAGCATGCTCTCGGGCAGAGGGGACGCAGCGTTGGCCTCCACAGCGTCCTCGCTGGACGGCTCAGTGGAATCAGCGTGAGATGGGTGCGTGCGCTGGCTCCTCCTCAGAGGAAGCACGTCAGGCAGCTGATGATCAGGCTGGTGTTTGCCCGGAGGCAAAGAAGGTGGGAGGGGCTTCTGGTGTGAGTTCCAACAGGTTTATTTGCAGGAAGGACCAGGGACCAGCAAAAGCCCTGAAGAGATGCGGGCTAGCCCCCTTTATGGGGGGTGGAGTAAGGCAGGGAAAGGGAAAACAACCAATGGGGTACAAGCAGAGGGGAGGATACAATTTTTCAGAACAAATGGGGAAAACAGGGAGGCAGGAGTCATAACAGGGAACCAATTAATAACTACAAAAGGGAGAACTTTCTGGAAAAGGGGGAGGTAATTTAGGATTGGGAGCCACCCGGGGGAGGTAACCTAGACCTCAGTGATCTCTTCTGGTGACTGACATTTGATGGTTTCAGCCCGAGAGCAGGCTGAGCCACCCCAACATCTCCCCCTTCTTTATTACATTGAAATGAGGGGAAAGGCTTAAGAGATTTCAAAACCAAATACTTAAAAATGGGAAGGGCTAATAAAATTAACAACTCCATAAAGAAACCCCATACAATGTCCTTGATAATTGAAGGAATCCGGCTACTGGAGCTCCCAGTGTACAGGAGGAGCTGCAGTGGCAGGTGGGACAGCAGCATGTAGGATGTCATCATGCAGTTATGGGAGATAACTTTAGGAACAGTGTAACATAAATAAAATTAATACAAATACAATTAACTTAAATAACAGCGGCTCCCTTGGACTCCCCCTCTTCCAAAACAAAGGGCCACTTAGGGGAGGGAAACACAATAGAGACGGTGGGAAAGGGAATGTTTGTCTTTGCAGCCTGGGAGGAGAATTTCTTGTTTATTCAGGAGGTCTTGTTTCTCCTCCTTTTCCAGGCTGTTGCTACTGCGTTTTCAGGCTGCTTTGGTTTTGATGTCTTTGTTAAGAAAGGTTTGATCCACTTTCCAGGGATCCATTTAGGTCCTTCTAAGGGGGTTGAAACACACCTGTAGCCTCTACCCTGGGTGACTAGGGGGTACTACGGGCCACGTATCTGTAAAGTGTCAGGGTCCTTTATTAGGACATCAGGTCTCTCAGTCAGTTTATGTTTGGTAGAGTTTGTGAAGTGTCTCAGGATGGGAGGATAAGGTTCCTCATAGGAACAGTTTAAAAAGTTCAAAGTGAACAACACTTTGGACAGTCTTATGGTATAGGGGCAGCGATCTCATTGCCACCCTTTTGTTGTTCAAGCAGTCTTTTTAGTGTCTGATGTTTCCTTTCCATGATGGCTTGGCCTGTGGGTGAGTGAGGGATGCCAGTGATGTGATCCACACCCCACTCACTCATGAATCTGTTCAACTCTGCAGAGGTGTACGCAGGGCCATTGTCAGTTTTTAATTTATTTGGTGTCCCCAACACAGCAAAGGCCTGTACCAGGTGGTTGATGACATCTTTGGCCCTCTCCCCACGGTGAGCTGAGGCAAAGGTTGCACCAGAAAAAGTATCCACAGAAACGTGAATATATTTCTAGTGGCCAAACTGGGGGAAGTGGGTGACATCTGTTTGCCATACCTCACAACTGCCTAGGCCTCAGGGGTTAACCTCCTGACCTAGTGATGGAAGCTGATGTTTTTGGCAGTTGGGGCATGTCGCCACAATGGCTTTCGCCTGGTCTCTAGTGAGGTGGAACATCCGGACAAGAGCTGGAGCATTTTGATGGAACATTGCATGGCTCAGCTGGGCTTGCTGGAATCTGTTAGGCAGATTCGCTAGCTCGATGGGCATAGCTAGGGCATCTGCTCTCCTGTTCCCTTCGGCAATAAATCCTGGCAGGTCAGTGTGTGACCTCACATGCATTACATAAAAGGGTTGCTTTCGGTGGAAGACAATTTGGATTAGCTTCGAAAGCAAGTTATAGATTTTTGGATTTGCCACCTCTCTGAGCAATGCTCTTTCTGCTCTGGACACCACTCCTGCTACATATGCTGAATCTGTTACCAAATTAAAAGGTTCGTTGAACCGCTCAAATGCTCTGACCACTGCGGCAAGCTCTGCAACCTGCGGTGATCCTTCGACCACCTGCACATCAGACTCCCACTTCTGAGTGCAAGGATTCCTCCAAGCGCTGACAGACTTGTGAGATGCCCCAGAACCATCCGTAAAGATTGTCAGGGCATTGAGGGGTTCACGACTCTGAATTTCTTTTGGAATTAATTTAAAGGCTGAATTGAACAATTTGTGTTTCGGGTTGTGAGCCGATATTTGTCCCGAATAACTACCAAAGGCAAATTGGAGATGATTGTTGTTTTGAAGGAGATGGTCCAGTGCATTGGTTGTTAGTGGCAGGTAAACACTTGTGAAATCACACCCCACAAGGGTACAGAGGCGAGACCTAGCCTTCATCACCAACTGAGCCATGAGCTCCTGTGGCGTGGTAATACTTTTGGACAGCTGGTGCGAGAGGAAAACCCACTCAATAATCAGAAGGGGATCCCTCTGCACCTTGTCCCACTGGAAAACCAGCCCATGGAGGTACGGAATTTTCCCCAACACTATGAACTGAAAGGGCAGACTTGGGGCAAAACGATGGGCTTGGCGAGATGACAGTGCCTCCTGGACTTTGATGAGGGAGTTTCTTGCCTCTTCTGTCAACTGCCTCGGGGATTTGAGATCCTCGTTCCCATGAAGCAGGTTGAACAGAGGGGCAAGGTCCTCAGTCGTCAGTCCCAGGAGCTGCCTCACCCAGTTGATGGATCCGCAGAGTTGATGGAGTTCCTGCAGAGTCTTGGGGTTATCATTGATCTTTAACGGTTGGGGCACCACTGTCTGCTCCTCAATTTTGAGTCCTAGATATTTAAAAGGTGAGGTCTTCTGGACCTTTTCGGGATGGATTTCGAATCCATCAGCCTCTAAAGCTCTGATTACCTCCCCCAGAGTCCAGTCCAGGTACTGCTGTGTGGGCGCACACACCAAAACATCGTCCATGTAGTGCAGGATCACAGCTCTAACTGCCTTTTTCCGGACAGGGGACAGAATGTGAGCGACATACCACTGGCAGATGGTGGGCGAGTTTTTCATGCCTTGCAGCAGAACTCGCCACTGGTAGCGCTGCATGGGAGCCTCTCGGTTGAGGGAAGGCACCGAGAAGGCAAACCGGGGTGCATCGTCCGGATGCAGGGGGATATGGAAGAAGCAGTCCTTGATGTCTATGACTGCTAGCTTCCACTGCCTAGGGAGCATAGAGGGTGATGGCATTCCAGGCTGCAGGGGTCCCATGTCCTCAATGACCTCGTTAATTTTCCGCAGGTCATGAAGGAGTCTCCACTTGTCTGTCCCCGGCTTCCGGATCACAAAGACTGGGGAGTTCCAAGCGCTGTTGGAAGGCTCAATGTTCCCCTTCCCCAGCTGCTCCTCCACAAGTGAGTGAGCGCTCTCAATTGGTGTGTTTTTAAAGGCCACTGATCCACCCAGACCCTTTTATTGGTGAGCCAATTCAATTTCTGGGTGGGACGCTCCGCAGTGGCCCCTACTAAAAATCCCGGGGTTGAGATGGGATCTCAGCCCGGGCTCCCCACTGAGACATGAGATCCCTGCCCCACAATGTAAACCCAGAGTCAATAACAGATGGACGGACTGTTGCAATCCACCCCTCTGGACCCTCAATCTGGACAAGAGTCCTGCTTCTCTGGGCAGCCACAGATCCTCCCACACCCGTAACAATACCTTCCGCTGGTTGCAACCCCCAATGTGACGGCCAGTTGTTGGAGGCAATGACCGTCACGTCTGCCCCCGTGTCCATCATCCCTGCTAGGCTGATGTCCGAGCCCTGGCATGAAATCTTGCAGCTTAGCATCGGCTTGTCCTCCCCTACCACCTCAGCCCAGAAGACACATGGGTTGTAGTTATCTGGTGAACTTCTGGGCATGAGGATGGCCTGGGCGAGAACCTGGCCAGCTGCAAGAAAGAAAGGTGGATGAATACATTGGATGTTAACTGTAAAGAGTCCTCGTGATCCTACTTGGACAATCTCTGGTGTTATTGAGATCTCTGGTGGTGTACGCGTGGTGTCTCCTATTATAAACAAGCAGCAGTCTTTCAGTCCTTTGCAGCTCACGAGGACCCGTTGAGGTGTGATGGAGTCCATTGTGGTTGCAGTGGCTGCAGTCACAGTTTTTCTGGTTGCAGCTTCTTTATTTATGTCATCACGCAGGGCCGCAGATCTGCGCTGGGTCCTCAGTTTCCCGGCTGTAGCTCCATGGGAGTGGGCGATGGTACTTGCCCTGGGGAAACAGCTCGGGAACTTTGATTAATTGGGGCTGGAGCTCTGCAGTTCCGGGCCACATGTCCTGGCTTGCCACATCTGTGACAGGTCCAGGTTCTGTTTGTCATCCTCTCGTCCTGAGGTGCCGTTGCCTCAGCGGCACCCGCAGCTCCCACCACATTCCCCCTCGTTTTTAAATTTGGTTGGCCAATTGGAACTAAGGTTGTGCAGTGCCAAATCATCTGCTTTAACATTGGTGGAGGATCAAGTGGAAGGGTCATAATCACTCTCTTACAAGGTTCATTTGCATTAGCTTTAGCTATTTGACTGATTATGCTTTCTCTAATTCTTGTATCTTCCACTTGCTTCTCCACCACTAATTTTAATTTGTCAATAAAGTCAATAAATGGTTCATTTGGGAGTTGCCGAATTTCAGTAAAATTTAGTAGAGACACCGATTTAGGGGGCATCATTAAAAATGCTTTCTCCACTGCATGTTTAACAGCATTTAAGACCGGCTCTGGGGTGTTTCGGGCCTGGTCTTGTGGCTTGGCAAGCAACCCCTCACCAGTAAGGGGGTCCATGGAAACCCCTGCGTTATTAGGGTCTTGTAACACGATTGGGAGGACCTCTCTTAGTTGCTTTCTCCACCCGTCATCCCACAACTTGAATGTGGCCGGAGAAAGCAAGCAGGAAAAAATGCTTTGGAGGTCTGCTGGGACCAACACTGTATTAGTGAGGGTGGCCCGCAGGAGACTCCAGAAATACGGACTCTCCCTCTCAAACTCCTTCTGGGCTCTACAAAGTTCGTTGAGCCCAGCAGGGTCAAAGGGTTTCCAGGTGGGGTTGCCGCCATCTTGGTTATAAGTAACCGGAGCGGCGAAGGGACCGGAGGAGGCTCCCGGTTCCAGGTTCAAGATGGCGTCAGTTCCGGTTTCCACAGCGTGGGAACCGGCAGACGAGGCGTGGGAACCAGAAGGCTCCTCCCGGTAGGCGGGGGCTGAGGACAAAGAGGAGTGGCCATGGGAAGGGTGGGGACTCCCGATGCAGGGGGCGGGACCCGGCGCAAAGGAGGAGCTCACAGACCTCACATTAGGAGGGGGCGGGGCCAGGACAGGGTGAGGAGGATCGGGGCAAGAGGATTTTGGGAAGAAGAAGGAAAAAAGGTGGGCTGTGCCATGCGGTCCCCTCTATTTTGGGGGAGTGCAGGAACAGCAGGGAAAGGGGACAAACCGGTGGACGGAGAAAAGCCTTCACCGTCATTTTCAGGGCAATAAAACTGGGAACCGCTTTTTGGGAGAACAACCGAGGAAGAGGGCATAGGAGAGAGGGTTTGGGTAGAAGCCGAAACAGCTTGGCCAGAACTACTTCATCAGGGCGGCTGAGAGGATCAAGGAGAGTCAGGGAGACGGTGGCAGCCCTGTGCCTCTGGGCATTTTACAACTCCCGGTCTTTCCAGCGACGGGGTAGTGGGATGAGGAATGCGAGGGGGGGAAAGAGGGACTTGGGAAGAACTGGGGAGAACTCGGGGCTTTTCTTTAATTTTCCGATTAGCTTTGTGTATATCTCTCAAAGCCCAGACCATGTAGAGAAACCTCTCTCCGGAGGGATCTCCCCTTTGGTTTAATTCTAATATTTTGTCCCCCACAAATTGCCAAAACGTGGCTGACTTCAAATTAGCAGGGGACATCTGGGGAAAATAAAAGAGCAGCCACTTAACAAACCTTTTCAAAAACCCCTTTGATAACTTTAATCCACAATTCTTCAGGGACTCCCCAACTTGGAGATAAACCTCCCGCTGAGGCTGAGAAAGCTTAGCTCCCATCTTAAACCTCAGCCTCAAACTTCACCCACCACCGGCAAAAAGGAGAAATTAAAAATAATTTCCCAGGGGCCGGGAATCACAAGAATACTCACAAGAAGACACAGGCTTCCGGTCCTGGAAACAAAAAGGCACGGTGGGGTCCTCCGGTACAGGCTGCTCTCCTGGCAGGAGTTGTCAGCCTCCTCTCGGAGCGCGGCTTTTAAAACAGAGCATGCTGCCGCGAGAGGTGTCGGTGGCTCCGAATCGCTGACACTCGCAGCCTCCTGGCAGCGAGGACGATGCAGGAACGCATGTGTGTGGCGTCCCTGTTCGGGGCGCCAACCAAACGCAACCGGGGGCTTGTCAGCACAAGCCCCGGCGTGCCCTCGGGCAGAGGGGACGCAGCGTTGGCCTCCACAGTGTCCTCGCTGGACGGCTCAGTGGAATCAGCGTGAGATGGGTGCGTGCGCTGGCTCCTCCTCAGAGGAAGCACGTCGGGCAGCCGATGATCAGGCTGGCATTAGACCGGAGGCAAAGAAGGTGGGAGGGGCTTCTGGTGTGAGTTCCAACAGGTTTATTTGCAGGAGGGTCCAGGGACCAGTGAAGCCTCGAGGAGACGCGGCCTAGCCCCCTTTATGGGGGGTGGAGTAAGGCAGGGAAAGGGAAAACAACCAATGGGGTACAAGCAGAGGGGAGGATACAATTTTTCAGAACAAATGGGGAAAACAGGGAGGCAGGAGTCATAACAGGGAACCAATTAATAACTACAAAAGGGAGAACTTTCTGGAAAAGGGGGAGGTAATTTAGGATTGGGAGACACCCAGGGGGAGGTAACCTAGACCTCAGTGATCTCTTCTGGTGACTGACATTTGATGGTTTCAGCCCGAGAGCAGGCTGACCCACCCCAACAATAAGCAGCTGAGCATCCTCAGTCCCAGTCAGTCGTGGGGGCCGTGGCCGTATCAATGTATGTATGAAAGAAATATGGCAAACATTATTCCAATGAAACAAAGGGGAGATGTTTTATTGAAGTTACAAACTGACTTTGGGTCCAGCTTGGTGTGACTGGTCTGCTGGTGTAGTATTAATAGGAAATAAGATTAAAGCTCCAGGGAGTGATGTGGTTTGAACCCCGCTGCCGAGTCATTCTCCCCAAGCTTTGCCATATGCAGGGGTGAGTGTTATCACTGGGGCTAGAGAAGAGACACAAGTTACGCTGAATTTTGTGGGTTTGTTCCAGGTCTGTTCAGAAGACACACATTGATGTTATTTCTCAGAGCACAAGTTTAATCCCTAAATTCTAAATTCATCAGTTTTAGCTTGGCAATTAAGTCTGTTGAATTTTACTTGTCCTGCCCTACTCGCTGATCAAGCAGAGCATTTTATATGTTCTCATGCTTTGATCAGCTTTGACTAAATCAGAGGCTTTTTAGAAAAATGCTTCAATAAGCTGTGACAGAAAGGTAAAATTTTAATGAACTTCACATGTACAATTTTAGGCGTGTTTTGTGGATAACACTGTGAGACATGACTGACATGTTAAAGCGTTTTGTCCTTTGCCTCATAGAATTTATTAGACTTTTGCCTTAAAAGGGATGATATTTCTCATGAAACAATCTCCCATCACTTCTGACCACAGAGCCAACCTGTGTTATCTGACAGTAAATACACAGCCTCATCAAATCACTTATCTTCCCACGTTTCAGCAATAATTTTGAGGGAATCTGAATAAATTACCTCGCAAATAGTACAGCTGCTCTCAAACAGCAGAACTAATGAATTGTCATGACTGGAGAGAGGGAGAGGTGCCTTCCATCTGTAATCCGAGACAGCTGACAGGATGATGCCTGATCAGGTTTAGTCACCATTGCTAATTACAGGCTGAGAAATTATAGCCACTTTTAGGTTAATGGCTGGTAAACACCTAGAGCTAACTTGCAGCAAGAGAGGACTTGCCCTAGAGCTTAAGAAGGGGGTGGAAGGACATTTTCCGCTGCTGTGCTGACCCTCCAGCAGTGACTGTCCAACCCAAGCCTTTTAATTTCCATGGCATTCTGGTTCCAAAGACATTCTAAATACAAAACCTGGGGACCTTTCCCCATTAATTTTATTTTTTTTTAAATAGAGATATATTAACACTTTAAAGGCAAGTGTAAGAAAGAATTCAATTATTCTTCTCCTCCGTCAATTCTTCTTCTCCTCAACCAAGTTTGTAATGTTGTAATGAAAAATGTCAGTGGTGTGATGGTTATACCAACAATAAAATAATTTGCTCTCTGTTTTTATCTAAGGATACTAAATCTAACATGCCAGTTATATCTCTAGAGTGGGTTTGAGGGAGTAGTGAATACCTGCTCAGTCAGCAGAGTTTTAAATCAATCCTAGTGCTCTGTAAAAGCAGCAGTATCTTGTCAGCTTAGAAAATGTTAATGGACTATCTGGCAAGCATGACTAGAATTACAATTTCAAACTTATATTTCACTGTACTCATCATTTTTGGTTTTTATTTCCTCTCAGCAGTAACTCACATAAATTCACTGGTAAACCAGTCCAAGTGTTTCATACAAGGATACATAAACTAAGGCAAGGGTGATAAGTGAGGAAGGTAGGTAAAGGACACTAAAAGTACAGTAAATTCAAGTGGACCTTGAATTTGTAATACTGTACAAGCTTTTGTGCTGCTCAATATTTATTAGCCTGAGCATTTTCCTTCCAGACCTGTTGCAGTATTCATCCTCTCTGCTATCTAACAGGGATGGCAAAATCTAAAATCAATGCATGTCTCAATAACTCTGCTACTGAAATGCTCAGACTTGCTTTGACATCCCCATTTTGGAAATAAAAAACCCAAGAAGAGGAAAAAGCCACATGGACATTTTCAAAGCTACAGAAGGCTCTTTTTACTGATAAGCTGAAGTAAGTCATTTAATTTATCAAGATGATAACTGAGATGGGATTTGATTGCTGTTATGTGAACAGTTTATTGTTGGCTAAAAGGAGGGATGGTGAAAGGGCCTCTAATTTTTCAGGGAAGAGCATGACATATTCTGATTTATGGACAAATTCTAATGACATACCATGCCCAAATGTTTAATCTTTCAAATGTGATGAAATGAGCAGAGCAGCCCAAGGATGCAGAAGTTTAATGTTTCTTTATCTTATCATACCTAACTTCTGGCAACTGTACATGAGGATATTGAAAGTGAAACTACGTGCAATAGAGGGTTAAATTCTTTATTTGTATTGCTCTTTGATATATTTGACTGGGGATTCTTCACCTTTTAAAAAGTGAAAATGAACACATAAGCTTGGGGTTCTGGGCTAGTAGTTTTTTATTATCTGAAATGGTATGAGCTTGGTATGATGTCTAAGGAAAAAAAACCCCAAAGTTATTGCATCTGAATTTTTTTTTCTCTTCCTGCTCAGTTCCAGTCAGTTCTGGTGGCATTTGAAGTGTCACGCTATTTGTGTGTAAAGGCAAAAGAGTCTCAGTATTGGAGAACTGTCTAAAATTCATCCCAGATCTCTCAAATTTGACTTCTCTGCAGAGAGAACTTCTGTGCAGACATCTTCAGAAGCATAGAGATAGTGTGAAAAACTACAAAATATCTTTTTATAGCTTCAAAATGAAAAATGTAAAGATAAAGCTTGATAATTCATTCAAACTTTAGAAAGTCATGAATATGCTGACATTTAAGTCACTATTTACATATATATGTGTATATATTTACATATATGAAAACCTTTTTGAGGGAAAACCTTATTTATACACTCTGTTAGAAAAGTAAATTGCTGATAACTGTTAAAGTTTCATTTAAAAAAACCCTCACACCAGTTCATACTATGGCTTTCCTGGCTCCCCCTCTAGAAGCAGCTTTCTTAGTTCTCTGATCAGTAAGGCATTGCAAAAAAGATAATTCAGAATTGTATTTGCAACTTCAGTTTTGTGTGTGTGCGCTTAGATTCTGCTTGGACTATGGTCCAATGAATAAAGGTATTAATGTCAACAATTTTTCCTATGGAAAAGCTGAGGTTTCACTAGAACACTCCATCCAAGCACTTGTGCAGCCACTTCTTTTCGCCTCTCTTATCCCCTGAGTTCACAAACAAAACTTGTGGCTCTGTATCAATAACCCTTCCCCCAGCTGTTCTGAGGATGCTTGCCATGTGCAGGCTTCCCCACATGATAGCACTATCTGTTGTCCAAGGATAAGCCTCAAAGATGCCCAAATTATTCTTTTGGGTTGTTTATGAGCTGCAGAAGTGTTCTGGAGGCTGTGCCGAGGGTGGTTGGTTCCATAAAGATTTGGGGATTTGTGACCTCATTCAGAGATGTCCAGTGACTGATACAGTGCAGGGTAAGGTTTTAAAGGGTGTGGGGGGGCGCCCCCCCCCCTGAGGATTATTTCTTTGGAGGTTTTACTGTTTCATGTGGTGTTTTGGCAGGCTTTATTTGGATTACCTTATTACATGTTTCCTTAGTAAAGGAGCAGTATGCATATCAAGGAAACATGTTTTTAGTTGGATTAAGATTTAATAAATAATACAAAAAATAATTGTCAGTTGGAAAAATTACTGTTCGAAGATGCTCTAGTGAAGTCATGAAACAGTCATTACTTTCTGCTTTCCTGACTAGGCATAAAAATCCCTCACACTTTAAAGGGAATGCAAGTCAAAACTTGTTCAAAACTTGTTACTCAATTTTTTTGTTTGTTTGTTTTTATTTTTTGTTGTTGTTGTTCCTAAAGCATCTTTAAATTTCCAATTAATGTAGAAAATAGTTAAACTGCTTCTGCGCTGGAATTGGAGGAAGAAATGATTTTCTGTTTCTGGACTGAAGTCCAGTAAGTTATTTTATTTGGAGCTTTTTAGGTTTTTTTTATTCTTCAGCTGAATGAACCGAAACAAGAAAAATATTGCCTGTTTCACCACTGCTGTACACCATAAACTGCATTTTTTTAATGTGTCACTTAACTGCTAATGCTGAAAGACTCCACGAAACTGCAGAAGGCTTCCTGTTTACTCTAGTGAAAGCCATGATGACAGTAAGGTTGGGTAAAAACTAAGTGTCCTGACTTTCTATCTCTTAAAGGAATTACTTTAGGAAGTTGAGTTAAAGAAATACCAGATGTCAAAAAACCCCCAAACCTCTCTGCTTTGCAGTGTGGGAAATTAGAAATTATAATAAATGATGTCTGGAAACTTGAATTCAGTCAGGAACCTGCCTCAGTTTTATTTTCTTTAAGGACTCACTGTGACCTGGCAGGTAAGACCATCATTGTTTGTAACCAGCAGTTTATAGCATGATGGCACAGAACTTTGTAGGTACAAAAATGCTGCTAGCGAGATTTCCTTGTTATTTTCTAAGTCTGTGAGAGACTTTTCTCTCTCACAGAAGAGGTAGCAGGGAATATAAACAACCAAGCCACCTGCAACCTTGATAAGTCTTGTTTATGGTATAGTAGAAAAATATTTTGATAATGGATGTTTTAGGATTTTAGCCAATCACCCCCAAGGGGTGGCTGATCCTTTGTCCAATTAGACTATGAAGAAAAAAGTCTATAAAAGGTTTGTAAAATAATTAAATAAATCAATCTTGCTGCACAATTCCTGCCTGCTGGATCTTCTCTCCTCCTCCTCCCTATGGCTGCAGGACACGGTGATATACCCTAGGGCCCAGGCCTGCGGCAATAGAACTTGGCACACCCCATTTTATCCAGCTTCTTTATGCTGCCTTAACTTTTAAACTGCTTTCATCTATTTCTGCAGCTTAGATGCTGAAGGCCTTTGAAAGAGGAAAGCCCCCAAGTTGGTGAAGTGGCAGAACACCATCTCCAGGGGAAGCTCTGTGGGGAAGTCTGGGACTGCAAATGTTGTCTGTCACCTTGTTCATCAGGTAAGAGGTGAAATGCTACATTCACCTCTCCAAAACTAGCAGGATGTGCCCCTTTGCAAAGGAGAAGAGGGGAAAAAAGAAAAAAAGGTATTTTTTTGAAGTGACCCCTTGAAGGATTATAAATTGTGCAAATCCTTTCAGAGTAGATCTCCTTGGATCTTTCTCTTGGAACAAAACTGTATGCTATGATAGACAAATGCCCACAAATTTGCAAAGTGGTTTGCTTTTTTGTTTTTTTCTAATTTAAAAATTCTGGATTTTGTCTGAAGTGATCTTCTTGTAGCTGAACTAATTCACATACACTTAATTGAACAGAGAAAGGAAAGATAACAATTTCTTGTGTTCAACAGTTCTAGCTGGAAGGGCCATTCACAAAATTACCCACCCAAAAATCTGAACTTACATCTTCTAGGACAGAAGGAAGCTCGTGGTCTTGGTCCCCAAGGAAGACACATCTCTGACCTGCAACGAGGGGCTGGGAGCCAATGTGGCCTAAGAGTAACTAGTCACAGAGGCAGTTTGTATTTTCCAGGCATCCTGCGTTCAGTATGTACCCTGGCCCAGGATCAGGGCATCCTGCCTTCTCAGTGACTGGCTCCACCACATTCACTTGCAGCTACACAGGCTGCAGAGGAATTTGGCATAAATAACTGCCTGCAACACATGTAACAAAGCTCTGGTTGTCTGGTGTAGAGGGACTTATAAGTGCTTGTTAAGCAAAAGCATTTCACCACCATTTTTTAAAAAAAAAGAGAAATAATTCAAGGACATATTGCATGCTCAAATAATAATGATAAAAGAAAAGCTTGGGTGAAACAAAATCTTGCAGTAATGCCTGTAAAATCCCCTGGCACTAGCAGCTTTTGAAGTGTTTCACTCCAGTTTGCATTTATGCTAATGAGCACTTGAATATTTCAGTGGTTTTTTGTGTTTACTTCAGCCTGACCCAATAGTTTGCTTTTAAGATCTTATGCTCTGGAATAAAATCATACCTTTTGCCTACACTTGGAGCACATGTTCCTTATTCCTCACTTTAAAGAGTGCCTGGGACCAAGCCTGCCTGCAGCATGGTGTTACTTTTTCCCACAGATGATGGGCTGCTGTTGTTCCAGACATCTTTCAAATGGTCAATGGGATGATGAGACAAACACCTGTTGGTTTGCAGTCTGTATAATCTGCACCATGCTTGCAGATGGTGCCCTGCACAGTTCTGTGAGGTATGTGCTAAACAGCCATGAATGACTTGGAAGCAATGCTGGAAAAAATATAGACATTAAAACTTTCAGCAGTTCCACTCCTGTCAGGTTTTTAGACCTGGCTGGGCACAGCAGAGCACAGAAAGGGGAGGATTTCAAGATTGCAAATGTTCTTGGGCTGCTAATGTGCCATTTTTCAGCTATGAAAGTCTTCACTAATACAGAAATGAAGAGGTTTACCCAGAAGAAAATAAGTGTTGCCACTTTATTGTTTTCGGCAGGAGGTGGTGGTTCATCATTTGAACACATCAGGTACTCTTGTTGTGACTATCATATAATTTAAAATGACAGTGCTTCAAATGGTGACAAAATGACAAAGCACTGATCTGTGGTGGAAGTCTAGCATGGAGAGAGAGCTGCAGCCAAGCAAAATTGTCTGGAAAGGGAGTTGGAAGAGCACTTTGCTTTCATTTTATTTATTTCCTGGGCTTTGCCTTTGTTGATTCACTAGCAGGGAACCAGGAGGTGTGAACCTTGATGTGAATATCTCCAGTTTGTGGGGTATTGTGTCTGTGGCACTCTCTCCTCCAAAATTTTGAGGATTTGTTTATACAACGTTGTTCATCCCTTGTTTCAGCAGTGGAAACTGCTGAAATCAAACCTGGTGCTTTCGCTGTGGCTGGAATACTTACGGCCATCCACATAGTAAGGAAAAAATTCATGGTTAAAACTCTCTTGACTGGTTTGCATTGTCACAGTTGCTTTTGAGATTCTCAAATAGAGAATTTTGCATTTTGGAGATACATATTCTGCTGAAGTTCCCAAGCCTGAGAAATTCCTGGAAGGGCACAAGTAGTTGCTTTGTGACAAACACTGTGAGCTGGTCAGCATCAATAGCTGATGGTAGGAAAGTGTCCTGTGGCTGGGAATTTACTGCTGCCTTCAGAGATTCATAATCCTACACAATTTTTTTTCCTCAGGGACTTGCATGGGTATTAGAAGGATGGGAACGAAGATAGATTTTGTGGTCACAAAATACATAAAATTATTTTTTGTAGAAAAATAGTGTATGTTATAAATGCGGTGATTAGACGAAGTCTAGATAAAATTCCATCTAACTGAAACACTTTCAGCAAGGACTGAAGTTAAATGAGATTCTTGAAGTGTACAAACACATACCAGACAAGTGCTAGTGAGTGATATTACTATCTTAGAAACTGGAGTTATTGCTAAAATGTAACAGCTGTTTAAACTGAAATTAATAGAAAGGCATCCTGTGCCACTTGATTTTTCTTAAGTCATTTTCACTGCTGTTCCCAGGAGAGGCTGAGAATATGGGATTGATTTACAGTGAGAATGAGACCTGTGATTATCTAGTTCCTCATCTTGCCAGTAGCTTTCCTTTGAAAGGTATTCCTGCCCTCCTTCCCACCCCATGTCCCTGCTGGGTTGCAGGGGATGCCACATGGGGAGCTGGAGAAAGGTGTTCAAACAAACCCCCCAGTTTTAACTCAGCCAAGGGAATTATTTACGTGCTGCCCCTGTTAGTATTTAAATCACTGATACTCAGGTCCACGACGACGTCCCTTCCTCCAGTCATTTAGGAGACGCGAATTCTCCGACTGACCAGATGGTCTGTGCTTGTGGTTTCAGGTCTGAACTCTTCAGTGGCCATAACCAACTGCAAAATGCCATAAATGGAACAATAGCATGACTGGAGCTACCCAGTGTCCTTCAGATTAACAACTGGCTCTGTAAGTACCACTGTCCTGATGGGAATTCTAAAAAGCAGTGCCAGCTTCTGTGGATGGTGGGATCTTGGTTGGCAAATTACATGGTGTTAAGGAAAAAGCTTTTCTGCCCAGGAATTGTTCTATGGCTGTGTTCAGTTTGAACTCCTCTCATGTTTTTTGCGATTTACTTATATTTCTAAACAAAGGTAAACCGTCAGCCCCCCACAAGGGGCTCATACATATCCCTTTTAAACAAAGCCTTAAATCCCCAAACCATCTGTGCTGTAGGAGACTCGGATTTTCCAAGTACTGTTTCAAAGCTCAGGCTGGTGTGACTGGTCAGTGATGCACTTTTTAGATTTAAAATCTGGTTTCTTGCTTCTACCTTCCAGCCTATGGTTTTAATCTTCTGTGGAGCTGTGCTGAGCAGAACAGCTGGCCTGTAATTGGGGGAGATTGCTGCAGCCACTTATCTCTGTGGGTGTTACTTCTGTTCTCAGCATTATTGCAGTTAAAATGGTTATCATTTTCATCTATAGTGTCTTGCTAAGACAAAAATAAGCATGTGCCACTTACCTTTTCAGTGTTATTGAATCATTTCAGTATAGAATGATTTACTTTTTTTTTTCTTCTTTTCTTTCCCTGCTGATCCGTGGCCATATCCCAGCAGAAGTTGTGCATTGTTATCACTCTCATGCTATTTAGCAGAAGGGAGCAGGATCTAGATAAGCTTAAAAATTTCTGATTACCATGACTGGAATAACAAAATCTTTTAGTCTGACAATCAAAAAAAAATCCAAACTATTTTATAACTGTGCACCTGAATTCTACAAGTTATTCAGATCTTGTTACACTGCCTTCTTTTCATGCCCCTTTACTATTTTCTTTTAACTCTGAATGGCCCTGGGCAGGTGCCTCTCTTGTTGAGCCAGTCATTTCCTGAGTCATAAAATTGGGAAGCCATACTGGGTGGTCAGAGTTCAAGTGAGTTCTGGAAGAGGGCTTGTACTAACAGATTAGGACTTGAGAAATCTGATTTCAGTTATTATCTCCAGCAAATATTTCTAGTGGGACCTTATATGATCCATTAATCAGTCTGGGTATGATCTGCAACCTGACAGTGTTGATAAAGGTGTTTCTTTTGACTTTATTGAACTTTAGCATCCTCATCCACTAAGTGGGGCCATTGCTTTCTTGTTTCTCTTCTTTGTCTGTCTAAGAAAGAGGCAATGTGCAACGTACATTTAGCATCCAGAAAAAATAATACACATGGCTCTGGCAGCATACAAGTAATGCTACCAATGCAGGAAGAGAAACCTTTAGAAGGTCAAGTTACCACACATCCAAATTCCAGAAAGCATTTGTCATGCCCTGGGAACTGATCTGAAATCTGATCCGTTTTGGAGAATAAATCACCACACAAAAATGCATTAGAATATCTCTTACTGAAATTCCCCATGGAGCTGATTTCCTCGAAGCAGCCTTGGGTATGGTGTGGTAATGGGACTTGTGTTCTGGAAGGAGGCTTGTGTCTGAAAACCAGTAGGGACACTGGAAAAAGCAGTAAATCCCTCAGTGCTTACAGAGGGAGGGACTGAAGCTCCTTCTTGCAGCTCAGTGGAAAGCTGGATCACTCTTCAGGTATGTCCTTATAAATGTTAGCACATGGACCTCATTCTGAAAGTTTTAATGCCAGTACTTTACATTGGGTAACTTGTAATATACAAATAATATCAGCTCCATGAAGACTTTAAAATAGAAAGGAAGAGGATGTTTAAGTCCTGAGGGTTGCTCCCATATTAGATCTCCTTGTACTGCAAATTCTATGTAAGTAAAAAATAAGAGCATTTGACTGTTTCATAAAGCTACGCATATTTGATAGTGCCATATCATAAAACGCTTGTGTCTTGGGTAGCTGGGTGTGGTAGTTGTAAAAGTGTCAGATTTATTCTAGGAATTCTCTGGGTTCATATTTTTTAATTGCTTTTATTACTTGTATCTCCAAGCAGAGGTGCATAGAAACAATCAGTAATTTGTCCTCTAGCCACGTGATTTCATGTAACTGAGCCAACGTCCTCTGCACACAGAAAGAAAGCAAAGCCCCAGGATGAAAGCTCTGCCTCGGATTACCTGGGATTAACTGGTGAACACAAAAAGGGTATTAATAAGAAAATAGTGGAGGGCTAGCACAGGTCTTCTCTCCTGAACAGAGTCTAAGACACAACCTTATACCCTGGTGGGTCTGCTCTGTGCCTCTTTAGCAACTTTTGGTTTTAATGGTTTGTGCTAAAGTGGGCTGGGACAAATGTAATGGATGTAGGGGGCAGGAAAAAACCCTTCTGCTCTAGTGTTCGGTTTTAAATGATTTTCAGATGAAAAGAAAGCTGAATATAGTGCACAATATTATTCCAAATAAGGAAAGGAACTGGCTTGGAAGAGAAGGTGGCTGAGACTGAAAGCAAACACAGCACAAGAGAAATGTAAAGTGCTGTCTTATAAACTGTGTATTTCTCCTGCTCTGTCAGTTTATTCATAATAGTCAGTCCTTAAAGTAAATAAATAAACAGTGTGGATATTTTTTTTCCATTTTTCTTTTGCCATTTGTGTACTTTATTCAAACCATTTCTTTTCAACAGCTTTTTGTCTTTCCTTCCATGGCAACAAAGAGCCAGGGCTCCTTTGCAAAAGCAATACAGTCCTTCCCATGAGACCCTCTCCATGCTAAGGTAGGTACAAATCCCCACCTGTTGTTAGGACTGCTAACATTATTGACCAATAATGATGATAATGAGACAGCTCCTAGAAATGCATTATTAAGATGATGGTGTTACCCACAGCAAGTGGTGATCTCTAGGTTTTATTACACTAAGGCAGCCTTAAAATCTTCAAATCATTTACAGCTTTATCGCACTTTTTCAGTGGCTGTTATTGCTCAGCCATTCCTCTTTTTCTTCCTGTTGCCTTCTCAGATGAGCAAAGATCTTTGATGATTCCCTTTTCTCACTCCGTGAATGAATCAAACAGCTCAAAATCCACAGGGCTTTTAAAAAGGAGGAGCACTGGAAGAAGGAGATTGGTCAGATAGAACAGACATGCATTTGTCTGGAGCTGGATTGGTCTGGTTTTGTAGTTGACATTTGTGAGCACAAAAGCATTACAGAGAAGTAACAATGGCATTTTTAGATTAAATAGTAGTAGATAAAGTTAATTTTGTACTAAATACCACTGTAATATTATGTCTTGCAGTATATTTCTAACTATTCTGAAGTGATAATCAGTTTTCTTTCCTGTGAAAAGATCCATAGTCTAAGGAGACTCTTGAGTGGCAGCCTAGATATGAGAAATGCTATTTGAATTAGGCACAGTTTATGTGCCTAATAAAAAGGCATATACTATGCTTATAGTACCTTCCAGAGGCTTTCTCTCACTTTTAGACCTTCTTCACAAAAGCACATGCAATAAAAATGTTGCTGCCACCAGCTTGTATGCCTGAAAGGTCAATTCTTTTTCTTTGTTCTAACTTTATCAGTTTCTTTAATAAAAGATATTAACTCTCTTCACAAACCTGTCTCACAGAGAGAAGAAAAATATCCCCATCTCCAAAGAAAATATCATTTCTATTTAATGATTAAAACAAATCAGTGTGAGAGAAGACATAAGGCAGCTACCAGAAAATTCTGATGAGTAGCAAGCTATAAAAGCTTCAGTTTTCTGGCCATTCTGAAAGTGGGTTTTGTTTTCTTAGTAAAATTGAGCACAATAGAAGAAGAAATCTTTCAAGGCCATGGTTAATACATCAGGAAAAGAATTCTTCCTTCCTGACAATCTGGACGATGCCCTTTTTGATTCCAGCAGGTGCTACAGCAGCTCAGTACCAACTCCATTCCTTCAGCCTGACTCATGGAACATCCCCTCTGTAAGGGGAGACCAACACCAAACTCGCAGCTTTCACTGCTGGAAAAGACTGAGGTGACCTTGAGAAGGGATTCCTGGCTTTGTCAGAGGAAACTGATGGGAGGGTACTGCCTAAGGCCTTGACTATGAACACACGTCAAAATCATAGGAGATTATTACCAATAAGATCATTATAACACTAATAATTAATAATGATTAATAATAACAAACAACATTCATTACATTTCTATAAAATAAAACAACTATGATATTACAATAGTAATTAATAGTAATAACAATCATTAAATTTCTGTAAAACATAACTGATATTACAATAGTAATTGCTACTAATTAACAGTAAAAACCCCACTACATTTCTAAGAAATATACAAGTAATTAATATTAACAAACAAAAACTATTAAATTTCTAAAGAAGTTAACAACTATGATCTTACACTAGTAATTAATACTAATTAATAGTAACAAACAAAAACCATTGCAATTCCATAAAATGTAACAGTAATTAATAGTAACAAACTCCATAACATTTCTATAAAATGTAACAGTAATTAATACTAATTAATAGTAACAAACAGAAACCATTACATTTCTATATAATCTGGCAGTAATGAATAGTAACAATCATTACATTTCTATAAATATAATTTGGAGATCATAATAATAATTAAATTTCTATAAAATATAATACTACTAAGAACAATGCTAATAAGATGTTAGTCTAGTGCAGGTACCCACACCTGTGTTGTTTATACCGAGTAGAACACAAACCCCAGTTCCAATTTTGAGCTAGTGCATTTTTGTTCCAGGTTCAGCATTTAAATTCATCCCCTCTCTGGGTGTGAATAATACAAGTTATCCCTGTATGGCAGGGAAGAGCCAAGCCTGTGCAGAGTTCATTAGCACACTGTGCTCTGCATGGTCACTGCTTGATTATTTGAGGGTGTTTGTGGAAAATAAGTCTAAAGTTCAGCTTTGGTGGATGATCACTCTTTCTGCACCATTTAAGCATATCATCTCATTTCTAATGGTACTGATTACAAAAATTCATGGGCAACCACAGTCATTTTCTGAATGGAAGGCCAAGAGAAATGTGACCCTGTTATAAAACAAAGCCCATGCTACAGTGAGCGGTGCTAATATGGGCTAAAGGCTTGGGGGGAGGGGGCCTGTTTCCGTGTGTGATTAAATGCATCTCATTGGTATAATGCCTTCCCATTTAAACAGCTTAATTTTAAAATCACCAGATAATTGTGTAATTGTGGTATTTCTGTTCCCGGTGATGAATCAGGGTCTCCTGTCTAATGGTTCTGTGAAAATAAAATTGCCTGAAAGCAGACCCAGCTTTGTTCCATGATGTCACTGTGGGGCTCGGAGCTGGGCCCTGGAGCAGGTAAATGACGTTTCACCTGGCAAATACACCTACACCTACTGGGGCCGGTTCACTTCTCATTCCAAGAAGGATATTACTCATGACATCCCCGATGTGGTTCCACAGGCCAGTCAGCTGCTTCTGATTTCTCCTTGTAGCAGCTCCCTTGAAGAGTGTGTCAGCTGGGAAGCTGCACTGTTGCTGTCAAAGGAAGGTCAATCCATTATACATAGTGTTGTTGGACTCAACTGAAAAGAAATCTACCCAAAGCAAGCAAGTCTCAGTGTTCTTTTATGTCTTCCCATTTCACTAAAACACAAGCCACTTGCTAAATACATGTAATTTGAGTCAAATTGGTATAAATGCCTATCAACGATAGGGGTAACACCAAGGATGCTAAGGAAAGAACAGCTAGGTGTTACCAATTAAATACAGCAGTAGATTTGGGAGAAAGAGCTGGATTTGTATGAACACGCTCTTTGTGCTTTGCTTCTTCATGTAGAATCTCCAGAGACTAGTAAAACACAAGTCATTATGGGCAGCTTCAGGTAATCTTTAATTCTTTCACTTCACCCAAATGGGGCTTGGCACACAATTTCCAGATGCAACTACAGTCTGCTGTGAAACTGCACTGCCCCAGGCTACTGGCTCTGCTAAAGGCAAATGAATGGGTGGGAGAAAAATGTGAGTTCAGGCCAGCAGAAAGATTTGATGTGTCACCTGTGCCTGTTCCATCCCATGTCCACCTCAGCCTGCTGCCAGGGCGGGTTATGCACCACATACACATGTACAGGTCCTGCTTTGTGTGCAAAGATGCTACAAAGCAACACCACACACTCACAGCAATGTGGGGTGTTCCCAGGAGCCATGGTAAAACACTCTGCTCTCCACAGCATGATCGAGGCCAGGTGTGAGACGCACCAGCAAATGAAACCACAGCATGTAACACAAACACCCCCTGCAGTACAGATCTAAAGTCATGGGTCTGTGTAGGACTCATGGTTACTACCCTTTTATTTACTCATATATCCATTTATTTCTGTGTCAGTATTTCAATCCAAATACTTATTGCCTTATCTTGCTATTTTCTTCACTGATGTAATTGAAAGATATTCCTGTAGTTCCTCCACTTTAATTTTGTTAATCTAAACAAGCCTAGCAAAGCTATTTGAATGTGTCTTTAACAGAGACACTGTCCTTCCTATAATCAAGCCAGCAGTTCTTTTGTTATCCAGTCCAATAAAGTGATACATACAGTTTCAAGGGGACTGTTAACATTGCTCTAAATGAAAGCACATCAGTGGCTTTAACAGGATTTTTTTGGATTATGCCAGGAAACACCATGCCTGCTACATGAAAAGTGCACTGGTTTTCTCTTGGCAGTGGCAAATATGTGGGTCACAGCCACAGTAAACCAAAAATACTCCCAGGCCTTTGTTCTTCATTTTTTTTCCCCTCTTCTGTAACTTCCAGATGATGAACTGCAGAAGGTCTTGTCCTCTGGGACATGAATTTATGCAGTGCATTTTGTGATAGTAGGATCCAAAGTACATTTCCTTGCATAGTTAATCTTATTTTTGTCGTTGTACCTGTTGAAAGGCATTTAGTTTCCTGTTTATACAGAGACAGCCCTGACTTCTGTTTTAGCATCAGTTGAAAATTTAAAAGAGAGAGGATTTTCCCACACATTAATGAATATTTTTATCGGTATTGAACTCCAGGTTTCCTTTTTATATCCCCTACCCTAATTTCTTTCTGCCTCTGAGTGCTATACAAAACCCATAAGGGGGACAAAGTCTGAGAAACAGACTTCACGTGAACATTTTAAGCCATACCTTGAGAGGAAACCTTTGCAATTTCAGTATGTGCATGTCGAGAAGAGCTATTAAAATACATGGTTCTCTAAGGCACTGCTTTGCTTCACTGCTTCACCTTCCCCTCCTGTTAGACAACAGCCAATGCAGTCCATTCCTGTTGGGAGGTTTAAATTGTGAGCTCCTTGGGCCATGGGTTGTTACCTTGTTGCTTGGTGCTTTCACAGATTTTAGTCCCAGGAAGCCAATGACCTTGACTGGACACAAAAAACACACCTTATACAAATTATCCATTAAGTATTTTGAGAGTCTTTGGCATCACAGATTCATTCACCCACACTGAATATGTCTCCTGCTCAAGGCAAATTGTCTGAACTTCTTGCATAATACTCTGCCTTATTTATGAGTATTTCTGCCTCTAACCTGCTCTGTGTCTACTACACTTTCTGTTTCTTACCATTTTTAAGGACAAATCAGTAACTTCAAAAGCTGAAGAATCCTGTCCTGAGTGGCCACCTGACAATACGTAGACTCTAAGGCAAAGGCTCAAAAAAAATTGGTGACTTTATATTCCTACCTTATTATATGATGTTAGACACCATCGCATTCTCAAGTTTTACTAAGCTGAAAACAGACTGGAAGACAAAGGAAAATAATCCCTAAAAGCTTAAGAAATACAATTTTACATGTTGGCTGGCTCTGTGTTTTTAAGGTTTTTAAAAACTGAACCAAAGTATCTAAGATTTAAACACCAACTTGAGCTGTCAAAAATCACTACAGATGTAGGTAAAATTATTGTTCATGTAGCAGAATCTAATTCCTGTCTCTCTCTGAATTTTGGACACAAAACTGGCTGACAGCTCACACTGCAGTTATATGAAAACATCACTGTCAAAAGCACAGACACGTCAAACATTTTTCTACTACATTTGTGGTAAAAAAGGCTTTCTAAAAGCTTATCGTTTTAGAAAAATAGCACATATATGAGAAAAACAATGGTTTAAGATTGTTTCTTTTGCCAAGTATCAAGTAAAAGCATTAGAAACAGATACTGCACTATTTCATGAAGTCAGAAAAAGGTAAAGACTCGTAATTTAATGTCATTATATAGACACACTCCTATAATATTGTAATCATCTACTACTTGAGACAATGAAACCAATCCAAAAGCTTTACCTTAAGATAAGAAGAATTTTACACTGGAAACAAACTGAATACATATGGCAACCCTATGCACTATTCAAATGAATCCATTCAATTAATATTTAAATGAAAAATCATTGATATTCTCAAACTTAAGAGAAAAAACTCTTTAATAATCCCACTATACATGGCACTGCAATTAATAACATGCTGAGTGTAAAATGTGCGGGTTTTTTCTTTCTCCTGTTATGGTTTAACATGTCTGAAGGATTCTGTTGCAGATTTGTCTTTTAAAGAGCACAGGCCAAAGAACTTCACTCACATGGGCTTTCCAGTGTCAAATTGTTGATACTGTCACAACTCTTACTGCCATTGTACCTTAAATCCCAAATGAAACAATTACTTCATTATCTAGAGAAGAGTAACCATTCAAGATATGGCATGGAAGGAATAAAGGGAAGATCCTTACCTCTACATTTTCAGAACTTGAATGAAATCTATTCAGAATATAAGAAACACTGCAATATATCACTGTTCAATGGGGAAAAAAAAGAGGGAGAGAGACAAAGAAGGATTTGAGTTTAATTCTTGGATGCTTTTGAAGGACAAGTGAGGTACATGTCCGCAAGTACAATGCAGATGCAAGTGGCATAAGATGTTTGGGGCTTTTATAGCATACTGGAGACTTTAACTTTGTGATAGAAATTGTCACATTACAAGCCTTTCAACATAACCCCAACACCTTCCTACAATTTAATTTCTTCCTTTATTCAGACCACAGATAGTTTCCACAATGGAAAAGTACAGGCAACTGGAGGGAAAAAAACCTCAAACACTGCTGAATGAAACACAGATGTAGAAGGGCAGCAGACGTTCTTTTTCTTGGTAATTATGTTTCTGACAGTCCTTAATGTGATTTCCTACATCAAGAGGAGCCACTGACACAAATAAGTATTTCCAGACTTTGTTTTGCAGTTTTCATTGCTAGAAATGTTCTGTTCAGCTCTACTAAAGGGACAGATAATGTACAGGGTATGGAGGAAAAGTGCTCTTTGCCTGATGTTGTTGGCTTCTCATCCACTACATGGTGTTTGCTGATACAATCACAGTATTTTCTATGGGAAAATGAGTTTGGTCAAACTTCCATTAGGAAGGGTTCAGAATGTAATTAAGATCAGTCTAGAATAGTTCAGTGCCATTCTTAGTTTTAGAGAGGACTGTATCCTGGAGATCCAGGTTAATCTTATCCCTGTATCCATCAAGCTACTGGCAATTTTGAATTAATGGCAAAGTGGAATTGCTGAGGGGTTTTCCCATTCTTAAACATTTTACGCCTTAGTGCTTCCATTAGCAACATGTACTTCAAAGAGATCAGAGTATAGGTGATCCTGTAAAGTATTTTCAGACTAAGACTATTGTGACATGTATTTCACACTCAGTTATTGATGCGTTAGGGAATGAAAAATATGAGAGGCAGAAGGCACCAGTAAGGGGACACTCTATATGAACTGAGTGTGCAATCTGACTGGAAATTTCATCTAAGTGTCTTTGGAATTAAAGGCTGTTATCTGACCTTGGTGCTTACCAAGTTTTCTTATAATTGCTATTGTAAGCAAAAAAAAAAAAAAAAAAAGCTTAAATATAAAAACTCACCAAAAAAAGACCAAAGATTAACACAGCACTTAACTAAACTCAGTAACCACACCAGCCTAGTGATGCATGTTCACTCAGCCAGCACAGCACCGCTGCTGCTTGCAGCAATTTTTGCATCCAGTTTCCTTGGTGTTTTTTTAATCATCTTACAATTTTACGTGAAATTACATGTAGGTAATAGAATGGAAAAACCCAACACCTTCCTACCAACTGCTGCCAGATGTTTTCAAAACTGAAAGTAAGGGTGAGACCCATTCCAGTAAAACTAACAATGGAGTGCAGCAGAGATTCCCTCACTTGCCCACCACATGCCCCGTTAACAGCACAGGCCAGTCTGCCTTTGAGCCACAGCGGGCCAGTAGCCCTGTGCTTCCCATGTTCCCCGCACAAACTGCAGGGAAACAGCGGATCAGGGCATTGCTGCTGTGCCCTGCCTGTATAGCCTTTATGGACTGGAGGCAGAATCTGCAAGACAAGCAAGACCTTTTCTTTCCCTCAGGAGCATCTGCAGCTCTCCTCTGCTGCACAGGCACCTATCTTGTGGCAGTTATAATATTATTTGAAGTTATCTCTTATCTGTCCTATCTGCTTCCTTTTCACAGGAGAATTGAGCTGCTTTCTGTGTGGGGCCAAAGACTGCATACCCTGAGTGAACTCACAGCAGGAAACCTCAAGGCCTTTTTGGGACAGGCCACGTCATTCCAGAGCCCTGTGTGGAAAAGGAACCAAGCAGTTCCTCCAGCTGCCTTCTGCACTAGAGAGCAACTACTACCTTTCTGCAAATTTAAAGCTAGACCTGATGAACAAAAGGATTTCCAGTCTGTCCCCAGGATGTTAAATACACACAGTGTGTCGGTTTGGCCAAATTTAAAAATATATCCTCTGAGACCAGGCAGGTTACAAACCACCCCTCCCCCACCAGGTTCGGGGAAAAAAACCTTTTTCCTCGAAGGAAAGTGAAAGAGATAAAAACTATTTATTTAACAAATACACAGGAAAAAGATACTAATGCTAAATAATGAAACCTCTCGCTGTAGAGAGAAAACCTGGGAAAATTTCAGAGTCCTTCCATAGTCTCTCTCTCCCCCCCTCCTTGGAGCTGGGATGGGGTGGTGGGCCCACCTCCAGGGCCAAGGCCTCGGTGGAAATTCCTCCCAATGTATTCTGATGTTGAAACCATCCAGCACAGAAAAAAGGGGAAAAAAACCCAAAGTCCCAGGAAAACAAAAGTTCAACTCTCCGTCTCTCTCCGGAGAAAAAGAAAGCCGAAAACTGGCTGGAAAGCAAGCAGGCTGCTTCCTCCCGCTGCTGCAGAAGCAGACTGGTTTTATCTCTGTGTCCTTGGAACATGAAAACAAACTGCTTTGAAAAAGTACGCTTTTCTCTCTCCCCTCTCAGGCTCAGGTTAAAGGCATAGAAAGGCATATATACTAATTTCTGGGCATAGTGCAGTGATAGGAAATACAACATCAAGTCATCCCGAGACACACAGGCAGCCATTCCAAATATTATGAAATTAAATAACCTCCTCTATTCTGCATAATAAAACCAAATTGCTACAATTGTGTCATTAAATGCCACACACAGAGAGGATGAAGAATCAGTGCAGCCTGCAGATTTTTCTCAAGTTCTGTCAGCAGCACATGTCTGCCTGCAACAAGGAATACCTATATCCATATGCTTCCTGTCAACCTGTGTGACAAATGCAGCAGAGTCTCTGTGCTCCCAGCTAACAGAGGGAGTAAATGATATATAAAGCCCCCCTTTGTTCCGATCCGTGGATGGAAGGCATGGCACAGACAAAGACAAATGTGATGGCTGCCTGCTGGTCGGGGAGAGTCAGCCACTGCAGCTGTGAGCTGATTCAGAAAAAACACAGCTTTATTTTATGTTTATGGGTTTGAACCCAAGCTGAATGTGTTTGTAAATGACTAGGGTGCCATTGTGGCTTGGCTCCCATGCCGTGCTGCAAGCCAGGCCCGCTCGCTCTGGGCACGGCAGTGCCACGAGATGCCGACCCGCTCCCAGTCCGCACGGAAGCAGCTCCTCCACTTGTCACCGCAGCTGAGTCACCCGCTCACCGGGAGCAAGGGCATCCCAGTTGTTCGATGCCACAAGCCAGCAGCAAACTGCAAATTCCCAGAGTGACTAGGGGGACCTGAGAGGAGGCTGGTTCAGGAGGATTCCTCTATCTTTGTAATGTCCTGCCAGTGGGGTAAGGACTGCCACTATGTCAAAATTTTTCTTCCAAGTGGTAATGCCAAAGAAACTGATTATCATTTTTGCAAGGCTCAGCTTCCTAAATTGCAGTGAAGGAAAACAAAAGGTCACACCAATGTAAGGTCTCCCTTTTGCTCATCCTTACTTGGTCTATTCCCTTCTACTTCCCACATTCTAGCAGAGGAAAGGTCCAGGCTCCTATAGCCATATATTGGTAATCTTAGTATAACATTTTATACAAAGAAGCAAATCAGAGGAAATTAATATAATTAGGCTCATCCCCAGACAAAAGGTGGAGCTGATGTCCCTTGACTCCTCTAAATGATGAAGATACGCTGCTCCTAAAGGGAATTATGACCCACTAGATGTCCTGCAGACCTGTCTCACAGCAGTGGCTGCGAAGTCTTGCTGGTGATACCTGATGTGTTTGGCTGACTTGGGAGGCTAGGTTAGGTCTGAGGTTCCTTCTTCTGCTTTTCAGATGGCTAAACTTAAGCATTATTAAACCCAGCAAAACATTAGGCTTTTAAGCTGAAACACCATGTTCATCACTGAACCACTGTTTGTGATGTGTATTACTGTTAAGTAATACACAAACCTGCAATTTCAGAAATAAAATGTGACAACTCTCAGGCAACTGTGGCAGCAATGATCATTCTAGAACAACACCACTGAAACAGGAGATGATGTTGGCTGTTATTACAGGGCCTGTTTTCATAAAGCTCATATAAAATCCATATGCACAGTAACCATTTGCAAGTGAAAACAGTGGCTGATGTGTGCAATTGTTTATTCTGAATACAGAACAGACATCTGCATGAGCAAATCAATGTGCATGCAAATTTCCTCCAAAATTCACAGAGACGGTTTTGAGCCAAAGCCACAAATGCTTTTTGGAATATTCCTATTGATTTCAGGGATTTTGCCCACAGATGTTATTTCTACACTACTGACTTTACTCCACTGCTCTTAAATATCAAGAAGAGCCTTACGTTTTCTTTTACTTACAGCACAGTTAAACTGATATTGAGTCAAACCAAGCCCAAATACTCTAAGAAGGGATAATCTCAAGAAGTAAGCTTGATAGTCACTAAATAATAAAGTATGAATCATACTGCTATTTATCTTCTCCTGCAGTGGATATTTGCAAGCAAAAATCAGGGATTTCTTCTATTTATTTACCTATTTTCCCCTCCAGGAAGTCTGTTTAATGAGGAAAAACCTCCAAGCTCTTAAAATCCATGTGTATATGTAGGTACAAAAATGCTGTTAGTGAGGATCTTCTTGTTATTTTTCTAAGTCCGTGAGAGACTTTTCTCTCTCACAGAAGAGGTAGCAGGGAATGTAAACAACCAAGCCACCTGCAACCTTGGAAAGTCTTGTTTATGGTATAGTAGAAAATATTTTGATAATGGATGTTTTAGGATTTTAGCCAATCACCCCCAAGGGGTGGCTGGTCCTTTGTCCAATTAGACTATGAAGAAAAAAGTCTATAAAAGAGTTTGTAAAATAATTAAATAAATCAATCTTGCTGCACAATTCCTGCCTGCTGGATCTTCTTCTCCTCCTCCTCCCTATAGCTGCGGGACACGGTGATATACCGTAGGAACCAGGCCAGCGGTAATATTTGGTGCTGCCCGACGTGATTTGCACTCTCTGACGTGTCCTGCTGCTGCGAGCCAAGCCGAATTCCTGTAGAGGTACGCTGTTCCTTTTACCCCCCGGGACCGGGAGGTCCGACAGAACTGAGAAATGGCGAACAGGGGCTCACAGAATGACGCTGTCGTACTGGTCTGGAAAGGTGTGTTTAGCATATTGCAAACCTCCATTCCTGAAAACTCAGTTCGGGAATTATTAGACTGGGCTACTTTAAAAGGGATTTCCATGGACAGAGATACTGCCCTGGACTTTGCCTTATGGCAGGAACTCGGCTCTGCTGTCCGACACGAGCTCCCGACTGGGGAGCCGGCAGCGTTAGGATTATACAAAACCTGGCGTTCATTATTTTTTCTGCTGACAGCCCTTGACTGTGATAGCAGGGCTGGATCGCCTGTCTCGGTGATAAGTGACGGAGGAATGTCCGAGGGGGGCCCCGCTGACTGGGCTTCTGGGGCAAGTGATGGTGGATTCGGAATAACCCCCCCGGCTCCACAGGCAGAGCCTGCGCCGGCTCACCCTGCACAGTCTCAGGACTCCGCAGCCCCCAGGGACCCCGCGCCGCCAGAGGCGGGGGGGTCAGGGCAGAGGCAGGGCGCACAGCCTGCCTTGCCGTTCGGCTGGACGGCAGCCACGGCTTATCCAGGGCCGCAGATCAGCGGCTTAGCCAACTGGACGCCCAGAGAGCGTCCTAGTTCGGTTCCGTATGCACCTGGATCTAACTTAGTGGGCGTAGCGCCGGGCGTGCCCCCCCCGGAACTGCCTGGCTGTGCTCCGATGCCCTCCCTGGCGCTGGACTGTTCTGCGCAGTCGCAGAACCGAGGCATGGACCCTTTTATGCAGCATTTGCCCTTTCTGGCAGAGCTGCGAAACCTATCCCAAAGGATGGAGGACTTGCTCAGCCTGTTAGAGCGGCGAATGCCCGAGCCCGCGCCGCAAGCGGCGCCAGCGCCGGCCGTGCCGCCCGCGCCCCCCCCGCCAGAAGCGGGAGCCGCAGCTCCGAGCCGAGAAACGGCGCAGCCGGCGGCGAAACCGGGAACAGCGCTGCCGCGGGAAAACCCGGAAGTGGTGGCGGCTGCTGAGCGGCGGGCAGAAGCGGCGGCGCCGGGAGCGCCCGCAGAGAACGGACCGGCAGAGGCGCCGGGCGCATCCGCAGAGCGCCGGCCAGAGATGGCGGCACCGAGCGCGCCCGGGGAGCGCGAAACAGCGGCGGAAGCGGCAACCGCGCCGAACGTGGCTGCTGTGCGGGAGACGGCTGCGGCGCCGGGCGCAGCCGTAGCCCCAGAGTCGGCTGCAGCTTCAGTAGCGGCTCGGTCGGAACTGGCCGAGACGGCCTCCCGTAAAGAGACTGCTGTAAAAACTGCCGCGCAGCCAGCTGCAGTCTGTCCTGTCTGTTCTGGCTCTGGCGAACTTAGCCAAAGTGCCTCACATCCCCGTACATTTCTGTTCCCTCCCAGCACCCCAAAGTTGCCTTTGCCTGATGATTCCTCGTCAGGCAGTGAGGCAGATGAGGTTCTGGCCCCGGGTCGTCAGGCGGCTGTAGCCGCGCGGCGAAGAAAAAGGCTGCGCCGGTCTCGCCCCTGGACCTTTCCGGACTGCACGGTAACAGTGCGTCCAACGCATCATAATCGCTTCCTAGAGTCTCTTAAGGTGCAAGCATTGGGGGAGGGTGACTGGAGGTTATTAGAAATCCTTGGATTGCCAAATAGATCTGAGGATTCTGGGGGTAACCGGGGAGCTGTTACACTCCATCCGCAGGCTGTGCCCGACGTTCAGGATGGTACTGGTTCCCCAAAAGCGATCCGAGCTTTCCCAGTGTATAAGGCTCTCCCAGATTCAGGAGAGCATGATAGGCATGAGGTAATTGCTTGGAAAGTTGCCCAGGACCTCCAATCCAAGGTGGCACAATATGGGCTGGGTTCTGCTGAGGTTATGCAAATAATAAGGGTGATAAATACAGATTTGCTTTCTCCATTTGATATCAGACACTTAGGTCAAATTCTATTTCAACCTGTACAATTTACAGTTTTTGAGACAACCTGGAGAAAGCTGGCCAAGAAGACTGCATTAGCAAATTTGCAGCTCCCTGCTGCTGATCCTAGACAGACAGCAGGAGTGGATGCTTTGATGGGGACTGGTCCCTTCTCTGATCCCAGCCTACAGGGTAACTTGCCCTCTAGCAACCTGCAGCAAGCACAACAGGTCAGCATGGCTGCCCTGTTGAAAACCATAGAGTTGTCAGCACCCAGAAAGCGATATACTGAAATAGTTCAAGGGAAATCAGAGTCATTCCTTTCTTTTGTAGAGAAAGTTGCTGCTTCTCTCGAGAAGCAGGTTGAAGATGACGGGTTAAGACAGTTGCTGTTAAGGCAGTTAGTGAGAGATAACGCAAACGAGGAGTGCAGAAAAATCATAGATGCCTTACCAGGGGATCCTGAGGTAACAGACATGGTCGAAGCCTGCGCTAAGGTGGGATCTGGGAACCAGAAAAGGTCTGCTTTGGCTGCGTTCCTGCAGCCTGTTGGCGCATCTTCTGGTCGTGAACCAAAGCAACCAAAACAGGTGAAGAAACGGAAGCGGCCTAAGCCTAGCCAAAAAGAGAACACACCGATCCCCCAGTGCAAAAGGTGTGGCAGGCCAGGGCATTGCACGGGCTACTGTAGATCCCGGACTCATGCCGATGGTTGGCCATTGTCGGAAACTTCCGCCGGGGTGCAAGGAGGGGGAATTGCTCTCCGATGCAGTCGCTCCCCCAGGGGGTGGCACAGGTACAGGCACAGGCCTACCCAGCCACCCTAGAGACGGCACCCAGGGATCAGACGGCACCCACGGATCAGACGGCACCCACGGATCAGACAGGTTTGATGTCCACACCGCAGCCGCAGTCGTCTTAGACTCTAGCGGTATTTATAAAGTTCCCTTGGATGCATATGGACCCTTAGCCCAGGAATCCAGTGCGATGCTGGTGGGAAAACCTGATGTTGCCCATCAAGGAATCTTAGTGCACTCAGGAGTTATTGATGCTGACTTTAAAGGTCAGATTTGCGCTATGGTCTCCACGCAAAAACCCCCTGTAACTATTCCTGAAAAGACCTGCCTTGCTAAATTGGTGCCTTTTAAGTCTTGTGTCCCCAGGATAGAGCAACAAACTCACGAAGATAACGGCAGTGGATCTGCGGGACTTCCGCAGGCCTTCTGGACTGCAGACATCTCTGACCAAAGGCCACAGATGACATGTACCCTGATCCTGCCGAACGCCCGTCCACCCCGGACTCAGCTTCGAGGTTTGATTGATACGGGTGCTGATGTAACTATCATCTCCTCTGCATGGCCTCCCTCATGGCCTTTAGCCCCGGTGGGATCGGCCATCGCAGGATTAGGAGGAACCACACAGAGCTATCTAAGCGAACGGCCTGTGGTGGTGAAGGACTCAGAGGGGCACACAGCTACAATCAGGCCTTATGTTGCTACCACTTCCCTTAACCTTTGGGGGCGGGATGTGTTGGCAGCTTGGGGCGTACGGATTGGGACAAATTTTTAGCAGGGGTCACTGTGTGTAAGGGCGCACAGCATCCTACACTGCCTTTGCGGTGGTTGACTGACACACCAGTCTTTGAGCCGCAGTGGCCCCTACCAAAGAGAAGTTAGACGCCCTTCATCAGCTGGTTCAGGAACAGTTGCAACAGGGGCACCTTGAACCTTCTACTAGCCCCTGGAACACTCCTGTTTTCGTAATTAAGAAGAAATCAGGGAAATGGAGGTTATTGCAGGACCTCCGGAAAGTTAATGCAGTAATGGAAGGTATGGGGGCATTGCAGCTTGGCATGCCCTCTCCCACCATGATTCCTACGGGGTGGGACATCCTGATCATTGATTTAAAGGATTGTTTTTTCACAATTCCTTTGCATCCTGATGACAAACCAAAATTTGCCTTTACTGTGCCTGCCATTAACAATGCTGAACCTGCTAAGAGATACCAATGGAAGGTCCTCCCTCAAGGGATGAGGAACAGCCCAATTATCTGTCAGTGGTATGTCGCCCAAGCTTTAGCCGGAGTTTGCAAGCAGTTTCCTGATGCACGCTGCTACCACTACATGGATGATATCCTGGTGGCAGCGTCCACTCGGGACGAGCTGCTGAGAATACAGCCTCAGCTGCTCGCTGCTCTGCATGCCTATGGATTAGAGGTAGCTCCGGAGAAAGTTCAACAGCATCCTCCTTGGAAATATTTAGGAATGAAAATTTTGGACCAAACTATCCAACGCCAAGAGGTGCAATTCCCGGATTCAATTAAAACCTTGAATGATGCTCAAAAGCTGTTGGGTGTCATCAATTGGTTACGACCTTATTTAGGTCTAACTGCAGAGCAGCTTTCCCCTCTTTTTAATATATTAAAAGGGGACCCTGGTCTGAATTCACCTCGGGAGTTGACTCCGGAAGCGCGGCAAGCGCTGCAGGAGGTCCAACGGGCTGTTTCCGCTCGTCAGGTTTATCGAGTGGATCCCTCCATTGCTATCACTGTTTTCATTACTATTCCAGACCTCCATCCTACAGGTATCATTGGCCAGTGGAATGCACAATGGCCTGATCCTTTGCATATCCTAGAATGGGTCTTTTTGCCTCACCAGCCAAAAAGGACGGTGACCACAGTGTTTGAATTGGTCGCTTCTCTGATAATCAAATGCCGTCAACGGTGTTTGCAACTGATGGCTGCGGATCCTGCAGTAATTGTCATTCCGATCTCAAAGGAATACTTTGAGTGGAGCCTCATCCATAGAGCTCCTTTGCAAAGCGCGCTGCAAAACTTTTCAGGGCAGATCACTTACCATCTGCCCAGCCATAAATTACTGCAGCTGGCAAAATCGACCGTACTTTCCTTGCGGCCGAGAAATAGCCGAGTGCCGGTGCAAGGACCCACTGTCTTTACGGATGGTTCAGGGAAAACTGGGAAAGCCATTGTTACCTGGAAGGAGGGATCGGAATGGCAGGTGCTGAAGGAACACGAGTCAGGCTCTGCTCAGTTAGTTGAATTAAGGGCTGTTACCATGGCTTTTCAGCAATTCTCACAGGAACCTTTGAATTTGGTTACTGACTCTGCTTATGTAGCAGATATAACTCAACGCTTAGATTGTTCACTTCTGAAGGAGGTGAACAATGCGGCTCTGTTTTCGCTGTTGCAAACCTTGTGGTCTGCGATTCAGGCTCGAGTGCATCCGTATTACATTCTGCACATTCGAAGCCACACCAATTTACCAGGTTTTCTAACAGAAGGCAATGCCAGGGCTGACATGCTGGCCAACCCTGCATGGGTAGGGCCTCAGCCTGACAAAATTGCACAAGCCAAGGCATCGCACGGTTTCTTCCATCAAAGTGCACATACCCTGCAGAAGCAGTTCCATTTAACGCCAACCGAGGCGCGCGACATTGTCAGCGCTTGTGCTGACTGTCATGGACTCGCTGCGCCTTTGCCAGCGGGGGTAAACCCCAGAGGGCTAAAAGCCTTGCAGATTTGGCAAACGGATGTAACTCACATCCCAGAATTTGGTCGGCTGAAATATGTGCACGTGTCTATTGACACTTTCTCCTCGGCTATGTGGGCTACTGCTCACACTGGAGAGAAGGGCCGTGATGTCATTGCCCATTGGAAATTGGCTTTCTCAGTCCTGGGCGTGCCAGCTTCTGTGAAAACTGATAATGGTCCTGCCTACGCCTCGGAGAAGACGCGGCAGTTTTTACACCTATGGGGTGTAGACCATACCTTTGGTATCCCGCATTCTCCTACTGGCCAAACCATTGTCGAACGCGCTCATGGTACCTTGAAGCGTGTTTTGGACAAACAGAAAAGGGGAATGCATGGAGAAACCCCACAGAGCCGACTAGCAAAAGCTTTGTATACAATTAATCACCTTACAGTACCACAAAATTCAAATAATCCTGTTATTCTGAATCATTTTCTCTCATTGCAGTCTGCAGGCGACAGACAGCTGCCCCGGGCAAAAGTCTGGGTACGGAATTTACTCACTAACCAATGGGAAGGCCCACATGAGCTTATCGTTTGGGGTCGTGGGTATGCTTGCGTTTCCACAGATACTGGAGTACAGTGGCTACCTTCAAAATGTGTTCGCCCTGACCTGCGGCACCAGAGGCAGAACAGGCAACCTCCAAATGATGACCAGAACGCCAACCATCCAAATGGCGACCAGAATGTAGATCATCAGCCTAATGACTCTTCTGATGATGACCAGGATGTCAACCATCAGGCAGATGGTCCTTCTACAAGCAGAGACTGGGATGGTCCTTCCACAAGCAGAGACTGAATTTTAAATTTCTTGTTATGGAGTCAGATAGTTAAAGCCTTAAGGACATTTTTAGAATTAATAACTGATGTAGATTTCTATTTAGGATTAATAGTAGAGTTGTTATCTTATAAAACAAAAAAGGGGAATTGTAGGTACAAAAATGCTGTTAGTGAGGATCTTCTTGTTATTTTTCTAAGTCCGTGAGAGACTTTTCTCTCTCACAGAAGAGGTAGCAGGGAATGTAAACAACCAAGCCACCTGCAACCTTGGAAAGTCTTGTTTATGGTATAGTAGAAAATATTTTGATAATGGATGTTTTAGGATTTTGGCCAATCACCCCCAAGGGGTGGCTGGTCCTTTGTCCAATTAGACTATGAAGAAAAAAGTCTATAAAAGAGTTTGTAAAATAATTAAATAAATCAATCTTGCTGCACAATTCCTGCCTGCTGGATCTTCTTCTCCTCCTCCTCCCTATAGCTGCGGGACACGGTGATATACCGTAGGAACCAGGCCAGCGGTAATATGTATATGTTAAAGCTTTTCAGTAAAGAAAACTCTTCATAAAGCTCAAACGTCTCACAGTTATATTTTGCTGTTGCTGCTAAGGGATGAAAATAACTAAGTGTAAAAATAAAATATTCTGAAAAGCTTTTGAATTCTGTAATTGTGTTCATGTTGCAATGGGGGTTTTTTGTTTAAATTGGAAGGCTCTCAATAATTGGAAAGCTACCAGGTTGCCCTTAGGCAGAAAAGTACCACCAACTCTCCAATATTGTGCAAAGAACCAAGGGACATTTGGTGCATCTCCGTACCATACATTTGCTACTGCCCAGGGGTTTGGGCCCTTCATCTGCTATTCTGTGGGCACAGGAGCATCTTCTGCTTCAAATTCTCCCAGTCACCACAGGGCAGCCCCCATCTGTGTGCACCAGGTCCAAGTTACTGGCCAGGTCTCAAACAATGAGAAGCAGTAAACAAGCAGCAGTGACCTCCAGCACTTGAAAGGGCTGATCAGCGTAGGAATAGTCTCTTGTTTTGCTTTGCCAAATTCTCTCAGGATTCCTCATGAAAAATTAAAGGTTCTATTCCTTTGGCTTAAGCTGCCACACTTTAATAAGATGAGTTGTTGTTCTTGGTTTGCTGATTGATAAGGTTTGAAGCACATTTACTTTGCATTCTGTTGCATGTAAGCTGGCAATGGGCTAGAAGGAATCATTTATAAATGAGATTAATTTTTATAGATTAGCCAAGTGCCTAGTGACTGGGAATATAGCAGTGTCTAAATATTTAGATGAATTAAGCAGCAAGGAAAGATAAATATTCTTGAAAAGAACACATTTATTAGGCCACTGAAGTATAAGTAGGAATAAATAAAAACAAGCAAAGAAAAAGCCTAACACAGAGAAAAGGCGTACCAGTACAATAAGGCAACCAAAAAAAGTTTGCACGTCTTTATTTATACCTGTTCCATCACTAAGTCTATGTTTATAATCTCAAAAATGTAAAATACTGGTTAGGTGAATGATCTTAGCTGGTCTATATTACTATTTTCAACCGAGCAGTATGGGACACGATTTGTGTCTCTGTCTCTGTTCTCCGTGTTAAAATAACTGCTTTACAGTCCTGTTGCTGCCTGTAGACAAACATATATCTCCATTTATATATACACATCCATATGTACACATGGGAAAGGATTATGTAAGGTAGCCTCCCCTTACCTTGGAAAACAAAAATGTTGGCATAGATTCCTGTCTGCCTCCTGATTTTAACAATCTAGGAGTGGGGAAGAAGTATTGCTCTCATACTGAATAAACTATCATCACAAAGATGGGTTAGGCACCATTATTCTAGTCTTTCTATAAGCTTTGCCCTGCTTTTGTGGTGAGCTTTTTCCCCTCTTTCCTTAATGGGGAACAAAGGATCACCAGGCAACACGACAGAGCAAGTGAACAACCTCTGTAGCATCTAAGTACTTCCCCCAGTATTACTTTCAAACTAATCTAATTACTTCTCAATTTTCCACTTCTGGATGAAAATAAGTTTGAAACAATAGGAAAGGGCTAAAAAAAATGAAAGAAATATTAAGCACAAGTGAAAAATATCTATTTCTCCAGTAATTGTCTCATGGGATTCTTAGAGATGTTAAAAGTATACTCTAGGAGTAAGAAGCATCACTTCAGTCTTTCAGAACATTTGTATTTTACTGACATGAGTTCTTGTCTCTGTTAATTATGGAGGTCTGGGTGAGGTAATTAAGAGGAAAAAATAGTGTTTGGGTTGTTATTTTAATAACTTGAGTAATGCATACTTTGTACAGTTTACCTTTTAAAAATATAGTCTAAAATCTCTAGAGAATAGACTATTAGCTCTGAATAATCCTGGAGAGAGCTTGACTTCATATTAATTGATCTGCTAAATCACAAAATGGTTATTGCATGCATATAATTAAAAATAGATACTAGGATCTTAATCACTACTTTTAATCTTGAAGTTCTTTCCTTAGGTAGTAACAACTGCAGTTCTGTCTGGTTTATGTGTTATCTTGTTACTTCTAAAAGTTATTAGATTCCTTCTCAGAACAGTCTGGTTTGTTTTCTTTGTTTTGTGTAAGTATACTTTAAAACATACTAAAATATCAAAGAGAATTTACAGTTTTGTATAACTTTAGAAAACTTGCAACTATTTAAAATAATTTCATTGTTCTCATAAAATCATAGTATTTTCATCTCATGTCCTCATTATGTGGAACATGTCAACTCTACTTCAAAAATCTGTATTTACTTTATTGTAATAACAAACAAGAATTCTAGCACAGGGAGCCAGCTAAACTAGAAAACATTTCAAGTAAAATGGTTCTCTCTACTCTGGGCATGGCCTTATCTGATAAATTTCCCAGGTTATGATTTTCTAAGTAATTTACTGACAGAAGAAGTTAAAATAGTTATTTGACCTTTCTGGATTAAGTGAATCTAAATTAAAGTATGAGCAATTACTGCAGTATTTAAATTTTCCACCTTCCCTCACTGATTCCTCCCCTCCCCTTCAGTATGTTTATTAGCACTGGTTACTTCTGGCTTGTCTCAGAAGTTAATTTTTAAATTTCAAAAATCACAGAAGAATTTTTTGAGCTTATGCTTTGAGGTGAATTTTACAACCAAGGATCATTAAGATTTCAGTCTCATTTCAGGGAAAGACAATTCCACTCATTTCAGGGAAAGACAGTCCACAAAGACTGCAAGGAAGAACAGATTATTCCACAGATTAAAGACAAAGCCCAGAAGTATACATGATGACAGCTGCAAGAAAGCTAATATATTTTCAGTCTCTGCAAAACATTAGGTTTTCTCAGCTGAGTAATGGAGTGAGAAGTTACAGGGTTTATATTATGTATGTTTTCAAAGCCATAAAAAAGCAGCCACATTTCTCTTCATGAACACTATCTCAGTGTACCAGAACACTTCCCATTTGACATGGACCAATAAAATAAAAAGGGTAACTATTTATGGCATTCAAAGCAATGTATGGAATTTCAGCCATAAATGAAGTTCCAAACCCACATTTTTAAGGGTTTCATAGAAGTGGCTTATATCCCAGACTTTAGGGGGCAGGGCAGGTTATACATTTAGAACAGAAAATCCTGGATCTACTCAAGATGATGACAAACCTATCAAGCATGCAATGATGTTCAAAGGAAGTTCATTATTATTGACCCAAAAAGACAGAAGGAAGTCATACAGAAAGAAAAGACAAGGAAATCACATTCTTCAATTCCTCTTCTCACCTAAAAGCACTAAAAACCAAAGAACTTCCTGTCTGTTTTATCTGTGTGCCATCAGCCAAAATAACAACAATCCATTTAAAGTTTTACTGACACTTGAAGTGCTGATAAACCTCCATCTCCTATGGAGAAGTGCTGATAAACCTCCATCTCCTATCTTTATGAAATGGATTGGACAAGTCAGACTGGAAGCCTTTAAAGATATTAGCTGAAAATCAAAATGGAAGGGAATTTTTTCCTGATATATTTATTCTCACTCTTTGACACTCTTACATTATAAATAAATAGTATGGTTCTTCTCTTACAGGGTACCTGGTGGATTAAGATTAACTCTTTTGGAAAACTACAGCTAATCTCAAAACCAGATAATTCACACCTAGTTCTTTTTTAAACCAGTAAAATCAATTTGATCCTTTCTGGGCAGTCAACTGTTGCAATCTTCCTGGAACTACATGCACCTAAGCACCTCCAAGAAAATGATAAATATTATTTTTATTGTGGTTTTAACACACACTTTATGGTTAGTAAGTGTGTGCTTTCTCTTTAAAAAGAGTTACAATCTGCTTCTGTAAAATCCAGCAGCTCAGAGCAATGTCACGTTGTACCAAAACACTGTTGTCCTGAAAACAAGAATCAAAATCTTCTATGCACTATGCAGTACGGGAAGCCAGTCTTGTTTCTAATATCAGAGGAGTAAACCAAATCCTTCCCAGATTCCACTGACTGGAGAGCCAGAGTCTGGGCTTCTGAATGTCTCAAGGAAAGCTGTGGTGTGACCTTGCTGGCATCCACCATATCACAGAACAGACTGTTGCTGTTCTGAAGATGAGACAGCTGCACACTTTTGGCAAGTTCACTGCCCATTCTACATCATAACGTATAACCCACAAACCTCTCAGTAAAATGTTCTCTGTTGGAATTTCTCATAGAATAAGGAAAACAATTCTCCTTTGCACTTTCTAAAACCAGGATGGTACATTGTGTAAAACTATCTGTCTGTTGAATTGTTGGTCTTCATCTCTGGAAAATGCTAAATATTTTTAGTATTTCCATTGAGTTACAGTACTTGTGGCAAAGAAACAAAGACACATGATCCAGACCCTTCCTTAACTAGAAAACTTCTTAGACCCAGAGGGCAGCAGTGAGGCAACAAAGGTTGCTCAAGCCTCTCTGCAACATTTTGTTTAGAAATTTAGATTACATTGAGCTTTTTCAATGAGAATTTTTAGGTCATTTGAAAGGTACAGCTCCTGTATTGGAAGGAATTTTCTGAAGCATCTTTCATATTGCTACCATGGGTTTGCTCAGGAGACATTTTTCAGAAAATAAATGTCTTTAAGCAAAGGGAATTAAAAGACAGAAGTACTCAATGTCACTGTCTGAAGCTCCATTCAAAGGAAAGTGCTAATTTCTCTAAGTTGATTATTTCATTTATTCTGTTTTCCTATTCCTATTTTTATATATTAAAGGGGTAAGGGATGGACTGCTCTGTTTAGAAACCTCCTTCTCCTAGAAGTTAATTTTACCTCATTGTTGATGTTTATCACTAGATGCTTGAAAGAATCAGCTGGTTTTTAAGCTATTGTTGCAGCTAATAGCAAACTGCTGGGAACGGCAGCGAGGTGCAATGAAGCCCTGCATTCTGTGTGATGATAAAAGCATACTGGTCCATTCAAAATCAATGGAGAGGAAATAAAATGGAACACTACAATATACCAAGTGCCATCACCATTAAGTTACCATCACACACACTCTCTGTGAAATGCCTGAGTGTGGAGACCACATTTTCTTTTTAGTATTTAGAGGTATTTTCTGTCCACTCATGTACAAAATCTTACTTCAAGATAAGCTCTTTACCTAGTATGTAAAATAAAAATTTCCCTAGAAAATACTATGAATATTTCACCTAATTTGAATGTTTTCCAGTTCTGGGAATGTACAGCTATCTTTTCACCGAGCATTGTGACACCCATCCTAGCAAGAACACATTTTTGATTCACATCAATTTTAGATAGATTACCGGGGTGATTTTCTTCCTCTGTTCATGGGCTTCAGCTGAAAAAGCATCATTTGCTATGTTTAAGTATCACTTGCTATCTTTGGATCATTTAAACTGCTTAGAAGCAGGGGAGAAAACACCTGGGGTTTGGTTTTTTGATTGTTTTTTTGGGGATATCTGCCTGTACAGATAAAAAGTTCTGCAGGATTCAGGAATCTGCATTTACAGTAGTATGGATTTCATCACAAAAAAACCCCAAACCCAAAAATCATTAAATAATCTTCCATTACTGGTACATTTGTCAATTCAAAAGCACCAGGAAATTACCTCAGCTACCCAGTAAAAGTATATTTTATGTGGGGAAGGTCACAACTAGCAGAAGGCTCCAAAAGCCTTCCATTCTGTGATCATTTGCAGCTCTATTTTCTTATCTTTCTCATCAATAGCTATTTTCACTTTTGCATCTCTCAGTTCAGTTTTCTTATGCCACGTACACTCAGTAAGATGGAATCATACCCAGCAGCTTCTGATCATGGTCAAACCCCCTCAACTTACTGCTGCAATCATCCTTTGTGTCAGAGAGATACACTCTGCTACTTATTCCAAATCATCTGGACTCCCTCCCCCACGCCAAAATCCACCCATTTCTTCAGTGTTCCTTTATGGGAAGGAGCTGTAACACCTCTGAGCCCATGCTGTTTCTCCACTTTTACAGTTCTTTCAGGGTATTGCTCCCTGAATTTTTTGGATGCTAATAGATCAAATTTCTCTTACCCCATCACAAGATCCCCTAATATTCTCAAAGGAAAGGAAAGAGGCAGAGAAAAATGATTCTCTAAATATATATTTTATATTCTTAAGAAAAACTGGTGAGAACAGATTTGAGTTGCCAAACTTTAGGGACTATACCGCACTTGATAACATGGCCAAACTTCTTGGGACTTGACTTCAAAATGCAGATTTGTACTTCTGCAATTCGGGTTTGAAAAGCGGTAACATGCAGGCCTATTTACTATTTTTCTGCTTCCTAGTTTTGGGTTCTTATAGAGCTTATATCGATCTAAATATCTATCCAAACAGGCAGCAATTCAAGTACTCTCTAATAACTTGTGGAAGTTGAAACAAATAATTTGCTGTAACCTTCCACTTCCCAGTTTTCCAAATCTATAAAGCACGGTATAAAACCACTGCCTGAGGGTGTCACGAGGGGAGCTGCACATACAGTGAGTGTGGCAAGTATTTGCTTTCAGGAAGGGAAGGTATGAACTGAAAATAAGCAATCAATTTCAGTCTGGAACTGCAGCTACTAAAAGCTGCAGATGTTGCGGTACACTACAGCTGCTCTTGCCTCAGGGCCTTTCAGACCTACCTGCATGTCTGGGCCATGCACATCAAGATGAGTTTGCACACTTTGCACATCCCATGGGAGCCTCGGCTCTGAAAATAGTACACTCACTTTTCCTCAGTGCAGGGTTCACTACATAATTACCCATATTCCAAGAATCATGAATACACAGCCAACAAAGTAGGACTTGTCCTCCGGCACTCACACAAGTTCTTCACAACTTATTAACTAAGAACATGATATAGAAAGTCACATTTCAAGGTTAGTCTCACATTCTAAGTGTCTTGCTGATGAGGCTGGGCTCTGTGGCCAGGTCAGGAGACACTGACAGCCAGGGCAATGAGTTGTAACATCAAGAAAATGAGCAACACAGATGCTAATAAGATCTTATTTCTGTTCTGCAACTGAACAGCTTTAGGAACAAATCCTGTAAAGGTTAACAGATCACAAAGGAAAGAAATCATAAAACAAAACAAAGAAATCATAAAAGAATCATAAAACAACATCCAAAAAAATCTGCTGGTTAAATGCAGATTATTTATAGATAGGTATGTATATTATACATACGTAGCACTATGTTTATATTAGATTTCATGTGTACATATTTATAAAGTAAACTAACTACAGGAATATAAATTATCAAAGCCATCATTTTACAGTTCACATAATCTTAAAACAATTTCCCACTTTAGACCCGGTTTTCAAAAGAAAAACAAGAGGATGGCAAGTCTTTTTGCCCATTAATCCCTCCTCGGAAGATAAACCACCAATCAATATTTTTAACAGCCTGTTTTGTTATTTCACACCCAGTCACTGCTCTAATTGTGGGCAGGAACAAAGCACTGAGCTGTTGAGCTTAAACCTACTCAGAAATACTATTTTTAAAAAGTCATACAGAAAAAATGTAATCTGTCCTTTTCCTCCTGGTTTTGTAAAATCACTGTCATAACACTGAATAACAAAGTACTCCCCATAAGATCATGGAAAAATGATCTTAGGAAGTTTGAATGTTACAGTTGCATTTAACTTCCACATCCTTCCTGTAAGACTTTTACAGGAAGGAATGTGATCATGAATTAGCACAAAATCCAGAGTGGTCTTCAGTGTCATCATCATTCTCTGTGTCATCATCATCCTCAGTGTCATCACTTGTAGCTCACAACAGGTGAACACTCCTAAAGATTTGAGACATGCTGCATGTCCCAGGACTTTCCCCGGTTCCTGCCTCCCTCTGAGACAAATGCTGCATGTCTGAAGAGGCAAACAAGCCACCAAGCACACAATAGCCCTAAGGCCAACAATCACTTTGCAGCTGACAGTCAAATGCCTTATTTCAAGCCACTAAAGCATGTTCCACCAGCAAAACGATACGTATAGGAACCAAAATTATTTAGTAAGTGGAAAAGAGCTTCTGTCCCAAATTTCTGGTGCTGTTACTATGGTGAATACCAGTGCCTACCCAGAGGGGCAAGAGAAGACATGCCTTATTTCCCCAAAACCAGGGATAGCATTAAGACTGATAATAACATAAGACTGATTAATCTCTCATGCATGGTATGCTGAGACTAAGACGCTGATAAAAGGTTCTAGAAGTCCTGTAAGAATTGTATTTTGAAGTGAAATTGGTTACAGAATAGCCAGAAGCCCCAGTGAAAGCTTCACTATTGTTTTCCCGTGCCTGTTTTGCAGACAGCCTTGGAGAGGTCAGTTTCTGATAAAACCGTGGAAGACAGGAGAGTTAATGACTCACATCTGCGATTTTAAATTATTCAGTTACCACTTGAGCACTAACCATAGGCACAATAAACAGCAGCTAATACGAGTCATGCATGTTTCATAAAGGGAAACTGTACACTGGAGTATATTACATCCAGCTCTGAAAAGACTCACAGTGTTTTCAACATCATTTAAGACCAGTTCTTCCTACTATTACTTTAACTTTCTGCAGTGGTACCTCTCATTGATTTGAATCGGAGTTTTATTGCGGTACAAGAGACAGATTGCAATCTATTAAAAAAAAAAAAATTCTTTTAAAGTCATATAGACGGGGGTAAATCTTTTATGAACAGGTTGGCTCAGTTTCCCTGTGGCTTATGCAACCCTTCTTTGCAGGGGCTGCAAAGAACAGCTGTAGCCACATGTGCTTTATATTCTGCTGAGATATCCAAATGACTGAATACTCTCCAAAAGCCAGAACATGGTAGTGTCACCAGATTACAGTGACTGCACACTGCAGTGGAAGTCTTTCCTTGCTGGGTTCCTCAGAGTTCACCCAGCATCTGCACCCTTCAGCAGGCAGCTTCTCATATTGTCAGCAGAGTTTGAACATGACCTTTGAAAGTACCTTTTTCTACTGTCTGTAAAGGAGTCTAGTACACAAATACTGAACACACACCCAGAAGAGGGAAGAAAGTAGGAAATACTGGAAGGAACATTAGAAATACAGTTTTAGGCAACTTTCTGGCAGCTATTCTTAAGAGCCTTAATATATCATTATCTTCTCTAATTCAGTTATGACTGAGAAAACCTGAGAAGACCTCACTGCACTTGTTCCTCAGTTATCCAGGAGAACTTTCTGGTGAGCTTATCTGCAGTGAAGTCTCTCCTGTTACAGTTGGCAGTATTATTAATAGCAAAGCTTGTGAGACAGAGAACAGCAAAGAAAAAAAGTGTGATTAAAAGATAAAGCTCAAACATCCACCGAAGTGTTTGGCATGAAGCAACAGCCTGCTAAAGCATAATTGAAGAAGAAAAGACAATTTGACTTTAAACAAGTGCATCATGAACACCTCTGAAAGATGGAGAGAGACACTGCTACAGTAGCCACAGGCTGCTAAGTTCTGTTCTTACCTAGACTTGGCAAAGTCAGTATTTGCATAACTCTGCTACACTGAGACTGCAGCTCACGGAGCTATTTGCCACCTCCTTACACTTCTCATCTTCTTCTTCTGTAATTGGTTTCCTGCCCTTGACTTGGGGAGACGGTGCCATGTAACAACACTCTGCCAGCAGAATATTTGTACCTCTAAGGGATTAATGGCACTACTCTCTATAAAAATGTCTCTATTGAACCAACACGGCTGCTCTTATAGCTCAATTACAGAGCAGTCATCCAGGAATTGAAGATGACTTCTGAGGCAGGAGAACTCATGTCCCTCCAGAAACTATACCTTTTCTCCAGCTGTGAAGCCATGACCCCTCAGGATCCAAGTCATTAAAAGAGCCTGACTATCACAGGATCTGCCATCCGATTACTGCACTGTCTTCAAAAGAGCTCTTCATTCACAAAGGTATTAGCAGGGAGTTAAAGTGCCATCAGTTTCTCTCTGCTATTTCTTGGATAGCTGTTTCCTCTCTTCCAGCTAATAAGGTTAAAGAAGGAGAGATTGTCAGTGAAGCCAGAGTAAATTAAAAGTGAAACTTCTCAGTCGTTGTTATTCCTCAGTTTCTGAAAAATTCACTGTCTCCTTTTTGAGGTTTCACTTTAAATGAATGACACCGAAGTTTTAGAGAAATAACACACTTAAAACCCTCACTCTAACCTTTCCCTCAAACAAATGTCTACAAATATCCATGAAAGAGGCTATTTTTGATAAAGAAATATGCTGCTTTTATAGTGAGATCTTCAAAGTCTCCAGCAAGTGACACTTCTGGAAGCCCCTACAGTGTTCCTTTGTGTTAGTTCCTCATGGAAGGATGCACATCATCTTTCAACACAGCCATTTCTAATTTTGGCAGGTTCACCAACAACAAACAGCAACAAAGTCCCTATTTTTAGCCTATTTTCATGATCCATGCATCTGTCCAGAACCAAGGTCCCTATAGCAGCAGTAGCACAGGGACTGGGAGATGCAGAACACCCTGTGCCAGAACACTCCCTCTCTTCACTTCCTCAGCTCATTCACAAGAAAAAGAGAGGTCCACAGGGACAAGAAGCAGCAAATCACCTTTTCCCTAACTCCAGCCATAAACAGAGAGGCATCTACATGGCAATCAACACATAGAATTTTAGTTTATAAATAAATTCACAGTTAAGCCCCTCTTCTCTTATGAAGGTACATGTCTCTCTTCAAAGTTTCACAAACTCCAGCTGGGTTAAAATTCTCTATGGGCACATAAAATGTACACTTTTCCAACAAGTTTCAGGTGGGAGTGGCCAGTCTACACAGTGAAACAAGGACTGAAAGAATGTTTACATATGGCTTGATTTTTGGTTCCTCTGAAGAGCTGAAAAACTGGTTTACTAGCTTTGAGTTTGGAATACTGGTGGTTCCTTCCCAAGTATGAAGAACACAATTTTCCCCAAGATGTCTCTCCTGAGCTTAGAACTCAGCAAAATAATCTTGTTAAACAAACAAACAAGGCGGCAAACAACAAAAGAACCACCACCACAACAATACCACAAATTGCTGAGACACTATGAAATGCTTTACGCCATTAAGCATCAAATTTAGGAACTCGGGCAAAGGAGAAATGTCTTTTACTGCTAGAAATTTTGCTTATGTAAATAATAACAGATGTGGAAGGCCAGAACTTTCCTGAATCTATTTTCATTCATTCCTTCATGACATCTAGTCAGGTGAACCATTATTTGCTACAGTGATCAGTAAACTTAGGTTATTGCCTAAAGAGGTGAAATAGTGCTGGACTCACTCTGCCTACAAAAAATCCTAACTGCTTTTGGACACATGTTCTGGCAACAGGGAGGGAGAAATAAGTATCTATTCTGCATCAAAGTCAATTTTAAGATGATAATGCTATCACAGCATTGTAAAAAAATAGAACTGACATAACCAGAGATGTGATTATTGTTCTTACTAGTAGGACAGGATCGATGTATGTCCCACGTTGCAGTGTACTCTATTACCATCCTCATGAGCTGTTGAAACCAAGTGGGGCAGTGTTTCCTTGCCTCCTCCCTCCGGACTATCTTTCTGTTAATGAGCCCATCATTGTCCTGACGCATGACTCAGAGATAACTCCCTTCGGACTATCTTCTGTTAATGAGCCCATCAATACCTTGCCTCATGACTCATCATCCCATTGTAAGATGCTCCACTCACAGGGAGGAACCAAGCATTCCATCCTGGATATTATCCGAGATTCCAAACGCCACAGACAACTCTTCTACTGGATTCCCAGAGGACAAAAGCTACGTAGCCACCACTGGACTTTCTGAGGAAGAACAGACCCAGCTTCTACAGGACCACAGCTTCAACAGAACCACATCCACCACTTCAGGAGGACTGCAGCCACCATTTTATGGGACTGCTACCACCACCCTGACTAACAGGGTGTCAGGTTGTATCCTGACTCTGTCAGTTTAACCCAGTGTTTTCTGCCTTTATTTTTTTTTCTTAATTTCCCCATTAAATTGTTATTCTGACTTGGTGCCTCCCACTGGTTTGTTTTCAAACTAGTACAATGTACTACTACTGCCATAACAATGGAAAGAGAAATCAAAATTGCCATGATAATTAATGAAACTAGGAAGATGCTTGAATGCTATAAGTAGTAAAAGAAGAAGAACATATACAACTAGAAATGGAGGTGAAAAATAATGTAAACAGAGCTCAAATTAAATTAAAATGTCACATGTTAAAAATAATGATAAAATGGAATACAAATGCAAAGGTAGACAAGAGAGGGAGACCAGAGAAGGAAGATCTGCAAAGAGCTACTACACAACTCTTGAAGGTAAAATAATCTGAGTCACTGAACCTGGTAGAACTAATACATGCTTTTGAACATCCAGTAATAAGTACTGTAAGAAATATTTTTGAAAGCAGCTTTTTTAATATTTCTTAAAATCTAAGTACCACTTTAAAAAGTTCTGGAAAGGGTTTGGGTAATAATTCTCAGCTCAGATGTATGGAAATGGAAATTTTTTATTATAAAGTAATAAAAGATATAGATATGAAAGTAATTTTTTATAAAATGTAATGCTAGGTAATGAAATATACACCAGTTTGGACTAACAAAGCAGTAGAAAGACTTCACCAGTTAAAGCCTAGAAGACAGCTATTACCTGTGGCTTGATACCACCACTTTTTGTCTTTTTGGCAGTCAGCTGGATGCTCTTGCGGAGAACAAGGTCTCAGCTATGCAGACTAATCAGTGAAAAACCATGACCCAGAGGTGTCATAAAATATGACTCAGTGGTGTCATATTTAATATTTATAGATGCTGCCATAGGATTCCTTAACTGACACATTTCCAGTAAACAATATGAAGCAGCAGATCTTTTCAGCTATTTTAATATTTTCATTTATTGTTAAAACCTTAACTTAATTCTTTATGCAATTCTCAACATTTAACTTCAAGGGAAAAAAAGGAATTTGAAATAAATAAAATTTTTTTCCAGGGAGATTTACTACAATAATAAACAATTTGATTGTGGATAAATCAATTAATTTGTGATTAAATTAATCAACAGTTTTTCCATTCTTAAAAATGTTTTAATGGATATAAAATTAAATAATCCTTTAAACAGTAAAATCCTTATTTTTTTTTTAGGGTACAAAATACTCAGGTGAAACGTGATTCCTTCCAAGGAGGCACCACACACCACCAATTCACATTGCTCACAGCAAAAAATCTGCTACAGCTATTTTCTTAATTTCAAAGTCAGACCTTCTGTTGAAAAGTGTAAACAAACCCCTGACTTTTAGTCTCCAAGGGGCAAAATCTCCCAAACTCTCCTTTATTCATTCCTACATCAAAAGTATGCTGCTAAGACTCCAATTAATCTTTAAGAGTTCCTACCATCTATTTTAAATTCACATACCTTGAAGAAAAAACTATAATGAATCAAGTCTACTGCTAATCATGACCCATAGCATAACTTTTTTCCCCTCTGTCCAACATAAACTTTGCAATATCCATTATCATTGTAAATTATTTACTGCAGAGCTGCTGAACAAAAACTAGGCTTGTTGGAAATTCTGTTGGTACACAAAATAGCTTTACAATACATTACACCTTCCTACTTCTATTAGACTTATTACTTCATATTTCTAGTAGAAGTAAATATTCCCCTTGTAGGAGACTACAGTCTATTTGTGTAAGACTTAATGACACAAGGTAAATGGTGCTGTTGGTTTGAGTTAGACATGCAATACACTTCAATAATGTGCTATTTCCCCCCGTATATGATGCAATCCTAAAGAAAACATGATTAAAAAACCCATTTGTGCTTGAAATTTCCTTTGATTGTTTTAAAGGCTATAGTTCAGATCAACACAGTACTGTTCTTCCTTAATCAATTTCCATTATCAGTTTGACTCAGAGAAATCCTGTCCCGGGAGGTTTCCCAAACAGATTTTAAGTGGATATAGTGCTCTGATTACAAAAGAAAAGCAAACAAAAGCCTACTGATCCAATACATTCTGAAAGACAGTTAACATTGAGTAGTAACTATCGCATTCAAAGATCCTTGTTTCATATTTTCATTAGAATACATATTCTTTCCTCAAAAATTGCAAGCAAAATATTACTACTAACTCTCAAATCTTTACAGTAAATTTAATTTTCTCAAGAACTTTCCTTTTTATTAGGAAACCTAAAACCAGGAGGATGTATCCAATCTCATCTGGTCTTTCCTCGCCACTACTCATTTACCAACATCAGTAGCAAAGAATGTTTGTTTGGCTTTCATTTATATTCAGTGTTCTGTTATAAAAAGGAAGTGCAGTACTGGAAAAATATACAAATAAGAACCGTTGCTAATTAACGGACAAGTCATTTTTCCAAGAAACCCATGGAAGAACCACAAAGTGACTATCCCTGTGTGTATTGCTCTTTGTTCATGTAAAAGCTGGTGGGATGAGACAGGAGGAGCAGAAGCTCCAGAAAGGAAATGAATCCTCCAAGCAGTGCCCTGATCTAAGTGCAGTCAATAAGCAGCATGAACTGAGGGCTCTCTGCAAAGCAATCATTTTCCTGCCAGCACCTCCAACAGATATTTAACCCACAAAGGTTAACAGACTATGCTACTTCAAAAAGTCCATTCAAAAAGAGCTCTTCATTATTTCTCCTATTTTTTCCCCCCCATACGTACTAATTACTATTCAAGACAAGATTTCATGTTAACAATATGTAAACAAGAGATGTTTATTATTTTCCCATGTCTCAATTCTGGTGCTGAATTTCACCTAGCAGATTTTTCTGCAATTTTATTCTGTCCAGAATTAATTTATTTCTCAATTTACTCATGCATTTTTCACGCCAGGTCACAAAGCAGGAAGGAATAAGGAATTTAAACATTTCAGAATGCCTTAATACATAGACAAGCAAAATGTGTGTTGTTGGCATATCACTGCCTGAGATTCACTGCTTGAGGAAGTAACAGTATAAAGTCAAGAACACAACACAGCTGCTCTCCCCAAGCATATCCTGGCAAAGTTCATCACCAAAGTAATAAGAAAAGAAACCGTCTCTGACAAATACTTGTTAGAAATGCTGTTAAATAGGATTAATCTGTCCCTGGGGCACATTGACAGTCTTCTGACAAAATCAGAAAAAACCTGTCCTGGACCAGAACAAGAGACCATCTAATTCTGTGCCCTGTTCCTATTGCCAGCAGGAAGATGGTGCCTAGAAAAGTTATAAATGCATGACAAGTACTTATGATACCTCCCCAAATCCAGTCCCAAATACCAGTTATTTTCAGCTGAGCAACTGTATAAACCAATCATTCACTCAGCCACCAGGGGAACAAAAAAATAATTGAACAAAAAAACCTCCACATATAAAAAGAGAAAAAAATCATTACAACTGAAAACACGTGATGTGCATGTGTGTAAAATTAGAATAAACTCTTAGTGTCTCCTAGAAATACTTAAAAAACACCAACTTTGCTTCTTTGGGGCAGAGGGAGGCCAGTTTGAGCTGCCCAAGAGCTGCAGCTCTTCAGGATCAAACTGTTCTCAGATTTCCACAGTAAAAGACACTGGAATCAACCTCACACTACTGGCTTTTGATGTATGTCAGAATAAAGTCTTATGCAGAGTCCCCACTGCCTGTTCAGGCCTGCTTTCTACCCGTGTGAGAGTAGCAGAGAATCCGTCCAAGTCTGACCTTGGAAAAGTACTATTTGTAGATGGTGTTAACGTCACCCGAGAAATGATAATTCACTCTGATACTTCTTCATATGCTGCTTTTTTGGGATCTGTAGCTCACTTTTGCAGCATCAAAAGACTTCAGAAGTTTGATTTCAGTTCTGGTAAGCATCTTGCAGAGCTACTGAACTGACAAGATTGCTCTAGACTGCTTCATGTTTCCCTGCTCCTCGTGAGGGTTTTCTGGCTCTGTCTGCCACCGGCCGAGTTCCCTTCAGCACTGCAGAGGCAGATAATGAAGGCACATTCACAGTGTGAAGAGCTAATGCTGCTTCCTGGGGGACACTTAACGTGGGAGGGGAGAACACAAACTGCTGTGCTGCAAGTGTGAAAGTAGCACATTCCAAATTACATCTTCAAGCAGAATGTCGTCACTGGAAGTCAAAGTGAGTAGTCCTTTATCACACCCAGATCTGCTTCTGAGTTTCAGCAGAACTGTTTCCTATTAGAAGTCAATTTAACCTAAATTCCTTTTTCCAACTTTATCCTTTTCTAACTGGAAACACACAAGGGTAAATACAGCCTCCCAGCCTAATGCAGTATTCTGAAAGGATTAAATAAAATCTATCTGAGCAAACATAATATCGTTACACGTTTCTCAAGAAGGCTGAAGGATTATTAAGGGCTCTATGATTTTCTGACTAGAGAAGCAAGCTACTTTGGGACATGTCTCAGCCTACATTAGTGGGATTTTTATACATTTGCCTCATCAACTGGATTATCGGAAAGAGTAAATTCATTTAGAGAGACAGATTTTTTTTTTAAGTACTGCAACAGTAAAGCCAACAAAATCTAAAGAAAATTTAATTTAAAGACTCTGAAAGATTTTATACATATGAACAGTGGTAATATGCAGTATTTCATAAGAACTGTGGGGATTCTAGACCCATCTGATTTTTCTGAGATTAAGTGAAAAATACAATAAAATTTTACTTACTTTGTTTTGTTGTTTTAAATGGAAGATAACATTTCTGCCTTAGAAAAAATGACCCCAATATATGCTGCTGAATGCACTGCTTACTCATTGATTTGTAAGATTCTAATGGTAAAGATTAAAGATAATTAAAATTGCCTATGCTTGAATTCTGTTTTCCATATTCAGATACCCTTATGCCTAAAGCAATTTGAGGTGTAAGCCAAAATGTCAGCTTTGGGAACCAACAAGCAAGGTATTTCATGAGATGAGATTAAGGAAATGTTCTTTAAGGAATGCTAAGCAGACAGCCACCGGAGAAAATTCATTAACCTCTTTTCAAAAGAATAATTCCACTCTAGGTATCACATGTAAATATGACCTGCTAAATAGTCACCAATTCATTTATAGTGGATTCCTCTATTACCTTATTTTTATTTTCTTGTGTCTTTAAAGTTAGAAGGGGTTGAGTGGGAGCAGGCAGGAATTGTGCCTCTAGACCAGAGCAGTCTTGGGGCTCCAGGCCTGGCCACAGATAACACAGCTGCTAATTTTAATTGAGATGTAGTCAAAAGACATATTATATTAATGAAAAAAGTATCCCTTTTTTTTCCCAAAAATTTCCTGCATCTTTAATTCTTATTCAAATCAACCTGCTAAGCCAAATTAAATGTTGTTCTGCTGTGGCAGAAATCTTCTCAGAGCAAATATTGGCAATAGAATGGTTTGTGATGATTATTCCTAAATTTGTATGAACACTTCAGATTGCATTTGTGAAAAGGTATCTATTAAGCACCACAATAATAATCAGAATTTTTAGAAACACTGGCACAAGGCCAAATCAATACAAACTGCTCAGTAATAATTAAGTTTGCAGGCATATGAGAAGGGAATTACTGAAACAGCTTTTCAGTTTAAACTTAACATTACAAAAAGTACTCTGTGTATCTGAATTCCTACAAAGAAAAATAAACAGTGCAATCAATCACCAATTTGCCAGTGACCTGTGGTCCTCCGAAGCCTTTTGAGAAGAAAGTGTTTTGCTTTATATTTGCACTATATGTATATTAGTTTAATTCACATCACCGAGGGCTGCCACTGGATGGGTGCAGGATGCAGGCAGGATTGGACCTTTACCACCCAGAGCCACTAATGTCCATGACAGACCACTGGATTTGTGATTTTCCATCCTTGACAAAAACCTGTTTTGATCACTGGCTTTCCACCAGGAATGTCAGTTTTTGTAGGAGTCTGTATAATATTCTCTTAGGGGGAGGTGCAGCACAGATGAGTGGATGCTCTGGCCACCCTTCATTGCGCACAGTTTAACAAGACGAGAACTGATTTCTCCTACAGAGAATTTATCTTTTATGCTTTTTTTTCCCCCAACATTTTGCTTATTGAGAAGTTCTTCATCTTAGCTTTTCTGCAAGTTCTTTTAGGATTTTGTTCTTTCACCTTTAATAGCAGTGCAAGAAAAAGAAAGCAACTGCCCTTTTTTGTATGTGTGTCTTGTTGCATGCTTATTCTCACCTCTTTTTAAAATGTCTAAAATTTATGACTGCTAGGTAACTTTGCCCTGATACGAAGGAAAATTTTAGTGACCCATAACATTTGGAATTTAAATTCATTTATTTTTGTTACCATTAATTCCTAGTGTGACCATCACTGCTCACAGCAATTTACCACATACTGCACACTTTAATATAGCTGAAGCAACAGGCTCTGGGATCCCTCTGAACAAATGACCATATTGAACAGTCTGTTCAAGTGACTGACTTTTCCTATTTTTCCTTAGTCACACAGGGTACCATATGTGAAAAGCCTAACTGAAGGCTGTCCTTGGACTCCTGAAGCTTACAGGATGCAGCATTAAAGGAGGCAACACTTAGAATGTGCTGGTTTCTTTTCAAACTGATTGCCAAGCTATAAAAGCTAAAGTATAAACATTTGTGTTAAGTAGTTTTTCACTTTTTAAAAACCAGAAACATTATTATGTGCACATTAACTAACCTTAATGAAAGATTCCTTGGTGCCACAGGGGAAAACTGCTCAGTTCTCAGGATTTCAAGGCCAATCAGGATTGGAGCAGTCTATTGATTCATTAATGACCTAATTAACTGGAATCGGTGAACTATACTTTCAGGATCAGTATCTGCACTAAAACAGCTAAACCAGAGTATTCCACATTTGTGAAATGTTAGAGCCTATAATTTTCTAAGTACTCATCTATAACTAATCCCAAGAAGTACACACAGAATCACACACAGAGCTACCCACACAACCTCCCCAAACATAAAGCGTGAGCTCACCCCGCCCCCTCTTCTGGGAGTAGTACTCCCACCCCTTCAGCACTGGAGGGCAACCCATCCACAGGGAGTGTTTGCACCCACACTCAGCAGAGATTTTCATCCAGCCACTGGGCTTTGCCAAGACTGGAGGGGAGCGGGAGAGGTACTCTGCTGGCACCTTTACGTCTTGGTACAAGAGCATCTTTCTTAATGTTGTAATGGAAGAAAAATCCTGTTGATTTAAGGTAGGTAGTATTTAATCCCTCATGCCCTCACGTTTTTTGTCCTTTTATGAAAACAGAACAGTAAATAAGAACGGACATTGTTTTAACCCTTACTGTCCATTTATTTCATTTGCAATGGCTACATGCGGTTGTTTCTTTGCAGCCTAAAATTATTTACCGAGATTTTAAGATCTGGATATCAACAGAAACTTGATTAGCATTAGATAATGAAATAAGTGCTGGTTATATTTCTAAAAGTAATTGGGCAAATTAATCTTCCAAATACATATACTGAAACAGTGTCCATCAGCCTCAGTCAACTTTTTTCCTTTTAAAACTTTTCAGATAGTCTGCATTAAAAAGGACTTCAAATTAAATGGTTTGCCAGAAATATGAGCAACATTTCATATGAAAACACATCCCTGCAGGGAAAATATGTGCCATCTCTATATGAAGATCCAGCACAGCCTGGATTGTGCGATAATCAAGTGCTTGCCTGACTTCTCACGCTGGCCTGCTTTTGCTGCCAGCATCCTTGAAAACAAGAGCTGCACTTCTTGCTCTGCTGCAAACAATTCTTCAATTCTTAGGATATCTGGACATTAAATTCTATTACATTACACAACCTCATTATTATATTTCAAAACTTTTGACCTCCAAGAAAAATAGAACCAAACACCAGAGGAGTTTGCCTGTGCTAAGCTGTTTCAGGGCCAAACCCACAGGTATTCTTTTGTTTCTGCTAAAAAAAATAAATCATTCTGTAAGGCATCAACAGGATGTTATTAAAGAACTGGCATAGCTCTATTGATCTTATCTCTCGGAAATCAATTACCCTCACAAATGTCCTGTTTAAATCTGTGTAGGTAATCACTTTTAGTGACCATTGAGAGGAGCAGCATCTGTGTCCCACAGCTGCCTGTATACACACTCATCCATGGGCTGCAGTGACTTCACATTGCACGCCACCATACAGATAATTCTCAGGATAGGAGGCGATGCAGAAAGTTGCCTCCATGTCTGAATGCTGACAACTGGCCCAAACAACCTGATTCCCTCTTTAAACCCGAACTGTTATGTTGCTGGTGCACAGAAGAGTGCAATAATCAATTACCCACAAAAAAAGGCTTCATCAGTGACTGAAAGTACCTCCCACATGTTCAGACAGTCATTTTAGAAGTTAGCAAAATTGATCATTTGGTAAACTCCAAGTGATTAATTCATAGTCTCAGACAAGTTCCCATCACAGACACAACTCCACCAGGGGAAGTCGATGCCTGACTCAACATCTGGTATGCGTTCTGCTGTCCAGATGCCTGGGAACATGACCTTCTTTACATTTCATTAAAAGAGATCTTTAAACAGGCTTTAATTAGAATGTTTGCAGCTGAGGTACCTATTTTTCTTTTGAAAACCCAGTTTTTATGCATCTGGATTGATGGCATTTCTGGAAAGAAACTGGGCAATCTTTGGAAACTTGTGGAATGCACTTTCTCAGTTGGGAGAAAGTTCTTTGATTGAACAAGCTAGGTCACTTAAAAGGCTTCACCTGGCTGAAAATAACAATGCATTTTAGCTGTACTTCTTGGCAATATCCTGCCATTTGTTCATGCAGACTTATTTTTCAAAAGGCAAGCTGAAAAGTATCAAAAAGTACCTCTGCTGATCTGAATATATGGAATTCTCCAAACTACTATTTGTATGTAAGCCAGATATATAAACAAAACAGCAACCACATGAAAGTTAATTAGAATAAAGAGAGAGATTAGCTTTTTTCTACGCGACTTTTAAAAGAAAATACAATAGAAGATTGTATTATATTGATGTAGATTGAAAATAGTAGCTACATCAAAGCACAAATACTGTTACAGGAAATCAATTAACCGACAGGTTTTACTGAGGAGTTTTTACAAAAATCAAAGCTACAGTGAAAACTACATAAAGGAGGACCTCAAAACTGTTCTGCCATACTGTACTAAATTGAAACATCTGTGGCCATGAGCCTGCAATTTCATACACTTGGAAAGATTACTGTACTTGTGTGAAATGCAATCAACTTACTTTTAAAGACTTCACAGTGGTTTGCAGATGCTAAAGCAATCATAATTAACATCTGAGTTACCATGCCTTACACACCAAGTTTTTATCAAAATCAGTGATTTTACAATTCAAGGTCAGGCCTTTAAATGCTGAAATCTCTTGTCACTGAATATCTAGCAATGATTAAACCGAAATGATTGAACATCTGGTTAGACTAAAATACAGTTGTTCAAGGAGATTAAGAACAAGCAGCCACTAAAGGGGTGGAAAAAAATAGAACTGATTGCAGGTTTGTCAACCTGAGGCAGTAATTTCACTGCTTATCACTGTTTCATCAGCACATCTTTATATGTTGAATAAAGCAGTCACCAGATTACTGCTTTAATCAGCATCATAAAACATAGTGTTTCTCTCTGCTTCCTAACAGCTGGTTTAAGAGGAATAAAAGGTTTATTTGATGGATAAGTTGGAAGATATCCAAGGGCCCTACAAGCTGATACATTTCTACAGTTGGACTTTCAAAGTAAGATGAGTCTTCACAAATACTGCCAAGCCAATTTTTTTGAGCATGAAGGCTTCCATTAAAAAAATCAAGATAATTTTCCTACCTCCAACACAGGAATCTACTCACTCATCCTTTACCATAATGTCAATTGTGCCATCAGTAAGAAAGAAAAAATTACTTCCTTTAGATATTATCAGCTTAAAATCTAATTCCATAAGACAGAAGCAATATTTCACTATCTACAATTTATGCTGCTAAATTGCGAGGTTCCTCAATTATGCTTCCATATTAAATAATCTTCACCAAAAAAAAGTCCCCCTACCTCTCATTGCTTTCCCTATGCTGTGGAAGGGACCCACAAGAGCAGAGCCAAGTGAACAAGGCAGTGTATAAGGGAATCTCTATGGCATGGATAAGAAAAAGAGTCTCCTTGTACAGCACTGATTGCAGCATAAGACCCAAAAACCTTCATGGTAAACAGAAAATGAGATTTTTAGAAGCTCTATTAACAACCTATTGCTACTCTTACTGAAATGTGTTCCCATGGTGTTGAGCACCTATAGAAATTTCAAAGGACACAGCAAACACCACCATCCACCCTCCTGCCCAAATTAAAAAAAAAAAACCAACCACCCCCTGAAGGAGAGAGGGAGGGAGAGAAGAAAGGAGAAAGGCTACAAATAAAGTACCAAGTAAGTTCTCTCTGGTATTTTTAAAAATATTATATCTAGAATTACCTCAAATTATTACAATAATAATAGCAACGAGGTAATTCAGCTAATTAAGGCTTGCACTACTTCTCTTTGAAACAGAACAAACAGCGCCACTAGATCTCTATGGATCCCAGGAATTTTGTAGTGATGGCAGTTGCTAAAAAACAGAGCACCTCTCCTAATATCCCATTATTTTATATGTCATGCAGATGTCACTGTGACATGCATCTTTAACATGGCTGTGTAAAACTCTTCCAAAAGTCTTATTTACAGCTGTGGTGGGGCTTCCCCAGTGTAAATGCTCCACGTGCTCACAGATGGCTTCCTGACACCCTCAGTTTGAAGATTCAGCTCCTCTTTGGTGAGAAGCTTTGCCTTCAGACTGCCCGAGTTAATTCTCATCTTGGGGTATCTAAACTATCATTACTCAACACATTATCTTCGCCTTAGTTATTGAACAAATACAACCAACTCATTAAATAAAGCCCCTCTCATTTCAGCTTGTGTTCTGTAGTCAGGAATGAGGAGGGAAAGGTAAAGTACAACTCACCAAATTTTAAAATTTAAAATGTGCACTTTGAAAAACAATGATTATTTATATTGTTAGGAGTTTTCATCAAAGTAAAAAAATAACTTTCAAGCAGAATCCCAGCCTTCAAGGGTACACTAGATGGGCACATGCTCCATGCAATACTGCAAAGATTCTAGTCCTGCTGCAGAAGTTAACAAGACAGTCAATTAAATTAAATTAAATTAAAACAGATTCCCAGAAATCCCTAAATTATGCCTGGGAGCTCTCCAGTCCCACCAGGATTAGGCAAGCACAAAACAGTTTTACAGATATCTCTATTCCAACCTGACTATTAAAGGTACAGCAGCACCTCCAGCAACATTGATTTTGCGGACATGCTTTTATTTGAGAAAGTAAGAGGTAAACAGTACGTTATATTGTTCAATAATCCCATAGTTATTTATTAGAACATTTGGCACAGGTGTGCAGGAATCTAGGATTTCCGTTCTGCACACACCTCCCTCCCGAGACCAAAGCTGTCATCTGATAAGGACAGCAGCTAATGCTTCTGTCTTGGGCTTTTTGCTCCCCTTTGGTTTTTTCTTATTTTACAAGTCCACATTTAGATCACTTATGGATAAAATCACCAAGCTCTAGAGTGACAACCCAGCAAGAGCTGTTATAACTCAATTTTCTGGGGCAGCAGTGAAACCACAGGTATTCCTGTTGGGATGGGGTACAAAACTACAGTGTGTGTCCTTCAGGCTTCTAAAGTCTATGCTGCTGCTCCACATCCTCCCTCCCCTGAAATTAATGCTAATTTGGTATGGCTCTGTGCATTAAAATGACATTTCCTGATACAGCAGGTAATACATGCAGGTATGTGCATATGTTTAAAAGCCAGCAGACAAAAGCAATTTCTTTGCTTTAATGAGAAAGAATAGCAAACTGAAGACAGATCATTCTCAATGCAGAGATTTTACCAGGCAGACAGGAAAGTAATCAAGGCATACACTATGATGAGATATTATAGCAAGACTAGAAAAAGAGAAAAATCCTTGTCAAGCCTCAACTCAAGAAGCTTCAGCCAGACACACTTCAAGATAAGCAGTAATGATTCCTTCAGGACAGTAAACAAAGGGAAATTAAGAAAGGAATCAGTCTCTTCTTTTATGGATATGCTCAACACTCATCAAAGTCTTGTGAGCAGGTTTTATGCATTGAGTGAGAATCCAATGTAAAGGACTGCCCAAAACAACAGTTAAAGCTTTCTTATACACAGATCCCAAGCAAAAAACCAAACCCAAAAAAAACAACCAGCGTATAGAAATTAAGGAAAACAGCACATGGGCAGAACGTTCTGTTTGAACTCCAAGAAAAATCTCTTGCACCTGACTGCCAAAACTGAGCTACCCCACCTGGTCCACACAGAGTTTGGGGGACAATTCCTCTCTGTCCTCCTGAAGTGTCCCAAGCAGAGCCCAAGCTGGGTATTTGTTTCCAAGACAGAAGTGGGAAATAAAAAATAAACAATCAGCCCCAGAGCCAAGCAGAAAAAAAGACTACAGAGAGACAGAAACAGAGGATAAAGAAGCTGACAGGCCAGTTTCACGCAGCATCCTTTCATTCCGCAGTTGGTCACTCACACCAGATGCAATGTTCCTTCTTCAGGCAGCAAAGATCAAGATGTAAATGACAAAAGATTACTTCCCACAAACCCAACTCCCTGGGGAAACTTAACCTCTTAAATAGGATTTGTTCTGCAAATAGAATTTGAAAACCAGGTATCTACCAAACAGCTGTTGTCTGCAGTGGCTCCTCCCCAGGCAGGGCACAGTTTCTCTATCACTATAATGCTCTGTTTTATTTTCTAAAAATAAAAACAAACACCTCCTCCACAAAAAAACCCAACAAACAAAACAAAAAAAAAAAACCCAAATGAAACAAACTCACAAAACCAACAAACCAAAATGAAGCAAAACGTCTGCAAAACCCCCCACAAACACCAAAGCCATTTCTAAAGAAAAATGATTTCTGGAAGAAAAAGTACAATTCCTTTTACTTTTCATTTTCTATCTCCTCCTTTCTATTAGTAATTAACAAATGTACATTCTGCCTTAAGAATAGTGTCATATACCTGTACCTACCTATACCACCAGTATATAGCTAACCAGTATAGTACTGGTTACTAGTAGTACATAATACATAGGACATAGTACATGATGTTAGCCTGAAAAAGGTGAAAACTGTGAAACCTTTCAGCAGTGACTTAGATGTGCTAAGACTGATAAGATGGCAGGAGAGGGGTTACACTGGAAATTGCTTTATTTCACCACTGAGGACTAGGAATAGATGTTGCTCTCCTGTTTATGTGAGCCAACAGTCTCTATTCACCAGCAAGAGAAGAGAAAAATCTTGGTTTGATGCACAGCCAGGTGAATTCAGTAACTGTTTTCTAGCTTATATTAAGCAAAGTGGGTTTTGTTTGTTCTTTTTTAACACTTGAGTGCAAGTGCCAACCAAACTGCCCCAAAACAACATCCAATTACTACTTTACTACCAAGAAAACATTGACATTTCAAGAGCTAGATAAATATGGCTTTGTTCTCCTTGACATAACAATGTGACAGGTGCCCAACCTTTTGGAAACAGATACATTACATTGTGATTAATCCTGCTTTATCTTTTGCTATTTCCCTCTGTGAGTAGGCGCATTCTATTCAGTCAAAACAGGGAAGACAACTGCGTGTGTGTGGAAAAAAGGGATGGGGGTGGTGGGTGGGAAGGGGTTTCACAGACCTCTTTTCTGCTTCATATTATCTTCTTCAGCCCCAAGAAAAGAAAAAGCACTAGAACAAAATAGTTCTTCTACAAGCCAGGGACCATGACTATTCTCAAGGGGAGAATTTTGCATCAAAAGCAGGAATGACACTTTCAAGTAAAAAGAACTAACTTCCAGATTGAGTTTTGGAAAGCTCAAGATATCAAGTGTGGAACAGGTGTTGCACAGATAGGTCTTCAGAGCTGATGTTCCACACATGGTTTTACTTTTAATGGGAAGCACAAAAGAGGCAGCAACTCTTCAGTCACTTCCAGCCCCAGGCCAATCTGTGCACATCCCCTTCTTTTCAGTGGCCTCAGTTGTCACATGGAGCATTCCCAACCTGTGACAGCCACTCTTTGCTTCCAATGTATATAATTTGGTACATACTTCCAAAAAATAATTCCAGCTTAAGGTTCAAAGTGCCATAAAAGCTAAGAAAATACAACTACTAGAATATTAGATTATTCCCCTACACCCCCCATAACCTTAGGTCTAAACACCCACAACAGATGACTTCCATACACTGAAAAGCTTAGGAGCAGTCCAGATCATTATGTCCACATCCTGCTCTGAATTTATAAAACAAGTAGTTTCTTATTTTTTTCCCCAGTGCTGCCATTAGTATTCCTTGCAAACAAGGATCTGTCTCTGGTACATTAACGTGCCACGAGCTGTCGCATCTTGAAGCAGAGCTTTGCACAAAACATACCTGCAGTCTGACAGCCAGAGGATGCCAAACACAGCAGGAACAGAGAAAGCCCAACAGATTCATAGCCCTGCCTCAAGAAAGCCAAATGCTTAAAATTCAATGTTCAATGCAATTAATTTTTTAAAGGGAAACTCTCTGCATACTTTCCAAGAAATGAACTGTGTCGGCCACATAAATAGTTTTCCACTTCAAGGCAGAACTTGGAGCCCATCACATTTATGACATTGTGACAATTGTTCATTTATCCTAAGTGCAGTAAATCTTGCAGTACCAAACTCAGCCTTTTACACTTGTTTGATTTTTAATAACCCCGATGTGCCAACAGAGAGAGTCTGTACCAGAGGAAGAGGCCTAATGCTCTGTGTAGCTCCTCATAACTGACTGTTCTGTGCAATACCTGAAGTAAATCCATCCTGGGAGCAGGAAAAAGAACTGAAATTATGTTGGCAAATAAAGCTAAAATAAACCAACATAAAACCCCCCAAATAAACTGCAGTGTATTCCATTACATAAACTTAGTAACTACACTCCCACACATACGGGGAAAAACGAACATATGAACAAACTAATAGGATTATGCAAAAGAAGCTTCTAAGAATAGGCCCACAATTAATCTCTTTTGGTCTTGGGGCTTGCCTATAATCATTCTTCATGCACATAATGTAATTTGGGCAAAAACTAATTCTATGCAAAGGACATGTCTTACAACAACCCTCCAATGGTGAGGACTATTTTTCCTAATCTAGTTATGGCTCAGCAGATGGTACAGAATCCACTTCTGAGCCAGGCTTAGCTTTGTTCCATGCTTTATTGACAAAAAAGGGGGCGACTTTTCTTTGGACCACCAAAGTGGTGGGTATGAACAGGTGAACTGGAACTGAGGAGAATTTTACAGAAAACCTTATGACATCTAAAAGTTATCATGATAATTACTCTGCTGTAATTAGCCTTACTAGATTCCTTAGTGTACTCCTCAACTATTTTCTTTTTCAGTAGTTATTGTGTCATCAAAAAAAAAAAGCTCTTTTACTGAATCAAGTAACATCTGTAGGATGAAACACTTGATCTGACAGCATTTGTGCATGCACACGTGTGTCTCATATAAAGCAACACATATTTTAAAATAAGTTTTCCTGGGTTTAAGAAATAGACAATCCTTGCAGAAAAAAAGAAATTAAAACATCCTAACAGTTTGCTTTACAAGTTTCCTGGAAGAACAACTATTTAAAATGAAAAAACAGGGAAATAAGAAAGGAAACTCTACAGAAATTCTACTCACCACATTAATAATTTTCTTTTAAAACACAATATTTAGTGAAAGTATTTTCCAGTTATGGAAAAAATCACATTTTTCAGCCCCTAAAACTAATTCAAACCTTCACACACAACTGAGAAAACACTCAGGAAGTGGTTCCCCCTTTCTTTCCCCGAGTTATTTATTCCAGTTATTCAATTAGGGAATGCCACTGCTGGAAGTTGAGACATTCTCTAGAATATATTCATTCTCCAGCTTCTTAAAATGCAATGTGCTACAGGTGATAACTGAGGCCAATATTCCTTTCATGTTCTCATAAGTATAATTAAGGCCTTTTGCCACACATGAAAAAAGTCTACAGCAGCTGTATCAAAAATGTCTCAAGCACCGTCACACATCAACCCCTCAATCCACAACCTTGCTCCTCATTCTCAAGCTCAGTACACAAGAAACGTACTTTTTGCTCTGTTTCAAGGGGATTAATTTTTTGCTGTGTATGGTGTTAGACCAGCCCCCTGCAGGTTCCATATTCAACTGATATCAGGGTACATAAAAAGCAGAATAATACAGCATTGCAAAAAAGCCCACTACTGGCTAATGTCTAATATTAGAAAAAAAAAAAAAAAACAAACCAAGAACCTTAAACTTTTAAATGAAAAGAACAAAATGAATGAAATCTCAATATATTCTGAGCAGAATCAGTGAAGATTTTCTAAGTGCAATTTACAGGATGATGTGAAGAGATGGGTTCCTTGGTATTGATTTTTTATTTTAATTTATATTACTGCTACTACTACTACAAGCTTCAGCTTTAGTGTTGGGAGACATGAGTTAACATTAATGAACCCAGAGAGCTGCCTGGCTAACGCAGGAAGAGTCCAAGGCTGCTGCAGAGCCGCATACCCAAACCTTGGGGCAAAGGGACCTTGATTGTCTACACAAGCTTACTGAAAGCTAGAAGCTGCAGCAGTAAATGCATGTACCCATCGATCAAAATTGTAAACAGAAACTGTCCTGAGTGACAGCAGAAAGGAGGACTAATCACTGGCCAAACTGCAGGGAGGTGGCAGAGATGCAAGATGCTTCCACATTTTTTGTGTGAGTTTACAAAAGAACACCAACCAGAAGAAACTGAAGAAAGTTTGGAAAAATGAAGTGGGGAAGTAGCATTCTTAAGGGTAACAGGTAGTTAAACAACTGTTTTTCATGTGGAAGAATGAAAAAAAACCATCCTTCCTACCCCACAGCACACACAAATCCATGACAAAAGAGTAGCAGCAATGCCAGATAAGGATTCGTATTTCGCAATAAAATAGTAATGCATTCATCACAAAAAAAGGGGAAACTGCATGGTAAATCCGAGGGGAAACTACATGGTAAACCCAAAGCCCGTGCACATGGAGCTTCCAAGGCATCATTTAAAAGAAAACTCTGTTTGCTCCAGAATCTATGTAGAAATCTTCCTGAGGAGATGTGCCTCTATCATGAGGCAAGACCCTGTGCCTGGCAGCTGAATAGGTTTGTGACACTGTTCGTCTTGGTCTGTCCCCAGACTGCACTGGAGGCTGCTGGGCTGCAGACCTGTGTCACTCTGTTCATCTCAAACACACCAGTCAGCTGCAGTGACACAATTCAGGGTTTTTATACTACACATACCAGTGTGCACAATGTGACCTCAGGACAACAGGCAGTTATGGTTCAAAAACATCTCTGATTCACCACATATGCCTTCATTTCTCCATTATTCTTTATGGACTCTATTATAGACGTATCACTGCCCTTCTAGACTGTTACCTGCTTGCACAGTCTGGAAAAGCAAAGTCAGACAGAAGTTCTGCAGATTTAATAAGATTGCTGATAGTGTGTCATGAGCTTCAGTGACTCTGGGGATAAGATGTACTAAGAAATGCTATGTAATCTTCAATGTTCTGCAAGTAACCATGGCTTGGCATTAAAATATATAAAAACTTGTCAAGACTCTGATATATTTAATATCTGCTTAGTGACATCTCATTTAGATAAAAGATTCATTAACCTCAAAATGCTATTGGTTTTTTTCATAGCAGCAGTATGATATGCAAGGCTGAGCTGGTGCTTGCTTAATAAACAGATTTTCAGAATCACTGGCTGAATGGATTCAGATCTCAGCAGCCTAAAATTTAGTACATCAAGGTATCAGAAAAACACAGAAATTCATTAAATGGCTTTGCATACTGGAACCCCACAAAATATGACTGTAGCCTAATTTGAGGTTGTGTCTTCTCCCTAAAATAAAAGGGAGACACTAAATTAGAATGACTGGATTTTGTTCTACCAACCATCCTCAGAATAGGTCTTTGAGTATTGTGGGGAATATATTTGAAATGAGCCAAGTATTTTTCTGCAAGAATGAATATTAAGTACTGAGCAGGTGCAGTAGTTCATTTTCATAATGTTCTTGGTTATGCAGCTAATATAGCATTGCAAGTTTCATTACAAGGCAGAATAGATTCTAACAAATTTTGTTTTGACACTAACTGCCATTCAAATGAGCAAAAGTACCCTCATTTATTTTAATGAGAGCTGACATAAAAAACCACATGCAAATAAGACAATATTACATAAAGGCAAAAAAGTCAATCAAATCATGAAACATAAATAAAATGCTAAATATAGGGATTATATGGTCTCAGAGTCACAAAACTATTTAGGTTGGAAGAGACCTTAAAGCCATCTTGTTCCAATGCCCCTGACATGGGCAGGGACACTGTCCACTAGACCAGGTTGACCCAAGCCCTGTCCAGTGTGGCCTGAAACACTCCCAGGGATGGGAGTATTCACCACACTTAAACATTAAAGAACTGATAGTGAATAAACATAGCCAGCAAAGAAACAGAGACAATGTACACACACATCTGTTGTATTTACAGAGTGTGCTTGTAGTCTCAGCAAAAAGCTGCTGAAGAAGGGAAAGTGACAAACTTCCAGGTAACCAAAGCCAGCCCTGCCTCTCTGCGACTTTTGCTCAAGCAGCGTCACCTAAAAATCTGGAGGTTCTGGAATAACTTTTTCATCTTTCCCAATTCCTCCTTTAGCAATTCTATTATCAAAACCACTGCTCTGTACATACAACAAAACTCAGTATGTCACTGCTCTGGTCAGGAGCTGCAATGAATCATATTTTGTGTTCCGCACTCATATTGTTTCCTCAATCATCCTTTACCCTTCAAATGTTGACTGAATCCCAAGCAAAGACGCCATGAGAAAGGAAATTTTCTTGTATTTTCTGCCAATCTATTTCCAAGCATTTGTACAATGTCATATAAATAACCGCATCGTTGTATAAAACAGTGCAGCTGAAATGTTGTAATTAATTTTGATACCTGTAATCATAACCTGTAATTATCATGTAACTGGAGAACTATAATCAAGGAGCAAAGCCTAATTCCACATTTGATACATTTCACAGGAAGAGCTCTGTGGTTACTCATCTAAATAGGAGAAAAAGCTACAAAAAGATTAGCTGTAAAAGTGCACTTTTAAAAGTCATTATAATTAGAGATGCTCAACAAAACACAACTGAACAAAAACAGAAAGGAGAGGAAAAAAAATTGTTTTGCTGGCCTTCAGGGAAATATCAAGCTTTTGACATTTCCACACCTTTTAACTATAATTGTGATATAACTACATAAAATGCATTACAGACATTACAGAGCCATCATTCTTAAACCCATATGCATTTGGCTGCCTGAACTGCACTGACTCCCCAGCAGTAAAGTGGAATTTGTTATTATTTATAAATCAATCAAGCCAACTGTTGAGGCTATAGTAATATTTGCTTGGAATATCACAGCCATATTTTGACAACAAAGACTAATAAAGAAAAGCCTCTGTAAGAGAGGAAAAACATAATACTTAATAATAAATTACATTAAAAGATTGAATAAAATCATTTGCACTTATTTTTTCACACCCACACATTTGCAAGCACAGAAACACCTGCACTGAAGTGGTCTGCCGATTATAGCTGTCCTGGCATGAAGCAGAGGAGACACCAGCTCAGTGTTTCCTGTCTCCAGGGCTGTCCTTACAAAGGAGAGGCTATGGTTCCACATTTTCATATATTTATGTCTTCTGTCCCTTTATTTGGATGTCTCATGGTTGCAGTCCTGTTCTTTATCTTCCCTTCATCCATTCCTAACAGCTTCTATCTGTACATTATTTTGCTCTGTCCATCTCAGCATCTTGAAAACCTTTATGCCACTGTGCTGGGATTTTGCTGCTCTATGTGCCATTGAACATTGCCTCATTTACCATGTTCCCTTTCTGGTGCTTCCACAGCCTTTTCTTCCTCTTCATATTTTACTCATACAAATCTCACAATCTGTATTACAAATTTCTGCTACAATGCGTCTTCATAGGAGTCCAAAACTCAAACTCTGGAAAACACTGCTCCCCTCCAGATTAGGTAGTTCCTATCTGCAGAACTAGATCAAAGAAAGACTGAACTCTATCCATCCACAGGACTTGAGACTCCAAAATCATCTGCATGCTTTTAATTACACAAGTTACAGAGTGATTTGTTGGGTTTTTCTTAAAAGTTCACAAAACAGAACAACAGTGAAAGAAAACCCACAGATGTAACCAAGGTCACTCCTACACAAAAGAGAACTCAATTTGTTCCAGCACTTGGGTGATTTGTGCTATAATGAACTTTGCCATTATTCTCTTTTTCTGTGATGGTATAATTACCTTTAGGGATTTTCATGCAAAACTGGCATTTTATCTGGTGAATAATTTACAGGTTGGCAAAGTTTAAATACATATAAATGGCACACTTACCATTAATGTCAGATAGACAAAGGAGAACAAGTAGGATCCCAAGGAGGTGCCATGCTGCTGTTTCATCGCCTCATGCAGGCAAGATTAGCAGGGCCTCTCAATGCACTCGCCTACATTTTCCAAATAGCTGATCTCATACAAATCAGGCAGACTGATTTTAAAAACACGAACGAGAAAACTCCGTGGATACCACATACAATGCCCTGTGCAGTACCTTCCCAGCGAGCATGGAAGAAGCCGATCAAAGCTGACGTGTTGATACTTATCAAAATGGATAAGATCAAGTATGAGATGATCTTGTTCACAAAGATGAGTTGACTGAAAATAATTTGTACAAGTTTCAGCTATTACAAACTGTCCTTAAAAAAATAAAACTTACAAAAAAGTACAAGATATGCTTTAGCTATGATAAATCCCACTAAAATACCACTTGGTCTAAAATGTGTGAAGTCCATGGATTTGATCTATTCTATACATCAATCGTGGACAATCTAGTACCCCCTTCTTGCCTTAAAAACACTCAAATCTCTAGTACACACTGTCACCCTCAAAAAACATAAAAGATGTTTTTAAATTGCAGCCAACTGAACCTAGTAAAAACCAAGTAAACGGATTAAGGCCAAAGCAACCTTTACATCAATCCCACTTCATACATGTCCTGGGAACCTGCTGGATTGATACAGGAAACAGTTAATTATTATGACAGCTACAGACTGAAGACAGATATAACTTTTTAGGAGTTCCCGCTATGTACCCATTTCTTCTAGGTAATCCAGCCCACAACGTAGTGAAAAGATTGCCATTACATCCAAAGGAGGGATTAAACTACAGCAAATTTTCAATAACATGCTGCCTGGAATGCTAATTATGACACTCCTTTCATGAATATTTAATTTTTTGTTGGGTCTTATGTCCTTGAGCTAAAGCCCATAACTTCTATCAATATTAATGCCAATTGTGCATTCAGATCCACAGAGATAGAGAAGTTACCCAGACATCTGAATACACCCAGTCTTGTTTAACTATATTGATTTTCAACTTCATTTCTAGCTGGTTCTGTATGACAAGGATACGAAAACCACACAACTTTTCAGCCCTTTTTAAATGGCACAGATGATGATGATCACAGCAGACCTCATCAGCATCTAATACCAGGTAAAAGGTTAGTGAGTTTGAAAACACTGATTAACTACTGTTATTAAAAGGGGAGGAAAAGCTAGAGAATCTTCAGTTTGAAAATCTAAAATCCACATCTGAAAGACTATCATAACTGCCCTGCTTAATTTCATCTCAAAGAGATGCTTTTGTTGAGTAACAGACTTTTGAGGATACAACTTTCTGTCCCATAAGTAACTCAAACCATGCATCTGCAAGTTTGGAATTAAAAAAAAAAAAAAAAATATATATATATACATATATACATATATACATATATACATATATACATATATACATATAATCAGAGAGAAGCAGTTGGAAATTATTAACTAGAAATGATGGGTCACACTTTAGTATCTGTCAAAGTTTGAGGACAAAATTCTATGACTTGGGAATACTACTTACTCCTACATTGGTACATGATAACAAATACATCCAGGGGAAAAAAAGCTGCTCCATTGCAGTCAATGGGAAAAAATGCTGTCAAGTATTAGGTGAAGAAGGATTTTATCCATTGAGTGTTTTTTCAAATCAGAATCTGTACAGAAGTTTCTGGGTCTAAAGAAGTTTTGAACCTATGCTAAGCAGTTTTGAGGTATGTTGGCAAAGGGAAAAAACATTCATGTTGTTAATAAAAATGCTATTTTATCAAACCTCTGTTCACCCGTAGGTTTCTCCTCTTTTCCCATTTCAAATTAAATTAGTGTATTTTTGTAGGTCCCATCATCCACTCAAATCTGTTTGCATGGACTCTTCAGGCTCACTCACATATTTCAGCAGGGTACAATGAAATCACCTAATAATCACATCCGTTTGAAGACGGCGTTTTTAGCCAAATGAATTGCAAAGACAGACATCCTGTGAACATTCCCACCCCAAGCAGGACCCCAGCTCTTTGTCCAGCAGCACAGCCTGAGCCGTTCAGGCCAGGCTCTCCCCATCCACTCACACCAAAACTCCAAGCCATGACTTTCACTGCACAGCTCCTCTGCCAGTTCTCCCTTCCCTTCCAGCTGCCAAGCTTTCCAGAACTTCCCCGGGGTATTTCAGTTTGTAAAAAATGCCACCTCTGGATGCTGAGTTACAGACATTAAATTTAGCAACTTCTCTCTGATTATGTCAGTATAAGATGCTTTTCTCAAAAATGCATTAGAAAAGCTTTGAGGAAAAATTACATCCATTCCAACCTGTTTGTAGGACAAAAAGAAAAATTTTCACTTTCATGTCAAAAATTTTATTTCTGGTTAACTTTGTTAAGATTTACAAAGCAGTAAGAAACCAAAGCAAAGGGTAGAGTTTCTTTCTTTTTCTTTTAAAAATTATTTTTTCCCCCAAAGCTATTTTCCATTATGTAATTTCAAAAGAAACACTCTCAAACCCACATTGTTTATGAAATTCTAAAAGTGTCACTTTGATTTGAAAAACAAAAAGTCTAACTGAAATAACCCAATGTTTGCAGATCTCTGGTACTGGGATTTGCTAGTCTGAGTAAGTTATTATAAGATATCACACTGTGCCTATATCAAGCCCTTCATATTCCTTTCTGCATTTCAAAGGTTTTGTTACTTGTCTGCAGCACAAAAATCAGTGCTTTTTCAAGTGAAATTACCTCAGAATGACATAATGAGCATAAATAGCAGCTTAAAATTCAGAGGCTAAAATTCTATCAGCATAGTTTTTACATTTCTCTGTCAAAAATATCTATTTTCTATAAAATTTACCATGGATACCTAGTTTTATCTTGTATAAAATGCAAACATATTTCAAACACCACAACTGATCAACAATTTTATTTTGCATGTGAAAGATCTTCAGAAGCCACATTTTCACATTTTCTAAAGCTCTGCTTAGGTCGAGGTCACTTTGCCCGATATTTAAATGGAGCAGCAGATTTTTAATGCTTCTTGAAAGAAAGGCAATGGAAAAAATCCATCATTGTTCAGTAACCTCCCCAGTGTCAGGACACTTTGATGCATCACCACGACAGCTTAAAGACAAGCCCATGAAAATTATGCAAAAAGTAATATTTAAGAGGTACTACACAATTCATGTGCCCCTCTGCAAAACAGAGAAAATGCCTCCTCCAACCTCACAGTTTAGTTTGTTTTGTCCTAATAAATAAATAAATAAATAAATAAGATAATTAGTTTATTGCTGACAGTTACTTTTCACCAGAAACTGATGTGCCACTGCTGCGGAGAAGCACAAAAGACAGACCATCAAAAGGCCTGAATGAGCATCATCCTCTGTTAAATCAAAGATTTCAGAAGAGCTCTGGGAATTATCTATCTCAGTATTAATTAAGATTTGCCAACGTACAAAGCAAAACACTGGCAAGAATGGTGCAGAATATCGCCAGAGTACAACATAAAGCAACAGTTCCAGATCCATGCAGCTATACTGCACAGCAAAGTCCCACATCTACATTTTTCTGTTCTTGCCACCATTTCACTTTTCACATATTAAATATTCACAGCTTAATCTAAAATTCTCACTTCATTAAAGCTCAGAATCAGGCTCTCTTATTTCAGAAAAACAAGGTTTTAACCAAACACTCCAAGTAGTGAACAACAACAAGACCATATTCTCAGCACATAAAGTAATTGCAGAATCACCAGCCTGAGCTATTTTAGATTAAAACTGAGGTTTTTTTCAAAAGGAAATAACAAGTATGACTTTTAAATACCAGATTTTGACATTAAGTTCAGAGTGTCAGAGCTTAATCTCAAAATGTACAAGTTTCATCAAAAAAAAGCCTGTAAGACATTATTAACTATTCCTCCCCACCTTTTCATTAAATGAGGAAGAAAAACAAGTCAAAACAAAACCAAATCAACAAAGGGGCAAAAAACTCTACTTGATCCCTAAATCTGCCATCAGTACTTTCCTTCTCCTGGACCGGGCTATGTTATTCTTCAGAGAGGTTGAAAACGGGATTTGGAATGGAAAATTTACCTCAGGTACTGAAGGCTGGAAAGCACATAATTGCAACAGCAGCATGAAATTCATCCTTTACTCTGGCTTGAAGTGCTATTTGCCTTGCTGGTTTATAGTGTTTGTGCTCAAAGCTCGTTCTTTGCACACAAAAAGGCTTCAACGTTTACATTGAAAACATCGTAGCAAGTAAACCTCAGGCTAAGAAGAGTAGGGAAGCTGAAAAGCACATTCTTAGTTGCTGAATTCTTGAGGATTTTCTAGAAATTATTCCAAACCTGATGTGGTAAATGATAAAACTAGGAGAAGAGAGTATTAACTCAGGAAAGTTCAACTGTTGTGTGCTGAGCTGCTGAGGCTGCACCAGGCTGCCAACTCACGACGGTTCCAGGGGTTCCCAGCCCCAGAGAGGAAAGGAGATCCAGCAGCTTTCAAGGTGGCCTCATTACCTCCAGAAAAATACATGTAAAAAGAGCCTGTATATAGCTGGTTACAAATTCTGTAACCTCTCCATTACACATCTTTTTGTATAAAGAACTTCCTATTCTAATGCAATGGAAACCAGCCCTGGGTTTGGAGCTGGGAGAGCTGGGTTGGAAATCAGAGTGGAACAGCACAACCACTGCTCCTCACCTTTCTCCCGGTCCAACACCCCAGCACATGAAAGGCTGTGTAAGAGCTTGATTTTGCACTACAGCATGATCCACTAATGTCCTCACTGCCACAGCTCGGCTGATCTCCACATAGCTCCACTCCTTCTGCTGCCAAAAGGGCCCTCACACTTGCAGAGGGGATTTTTTCTAATTAGCACTTCTCTGCCTTGTTAACATACAAAGAGCACTATGGCATATGTTTGCCAGCCAAAACAAATGCAGTGATAGAACTTGTAAGATCCTGACACCGCGATGTCTTGTCGCTTATTGCAATGCACAAAGGGTTTTATGTGTGTATGTTGTAGAAAGTAGAGAAAGAGAGGGAACACGTACACACACAATGAGAAAAAGGAAAAGAAATGCCTCCTAACTGTTATATCAAAAACATTTCTGCTAAAACATCTGTTAAATTAGAAAGTGGACTGTTTGTCTGAACACCAGAATCAAAATTACATCTAGCACAAGACAAAGCTTTTGTAGATGCAAGGGCAAGAACAACTCTTATTTATTTTTAGAGACAAATGCCACTCTGATCCACCTAATAGTGACAGGAACTTGGCTGGGAAGATAGAAACCAAAATGAAGTACGGCCTTTGTGAAAATGGATGACTAAATTTCTATTGATTTCCTTCTACTTCCTAAGGAATCAAATTGCTGTAAGACTCAGTTTGGAGCTCACAGGTTTTTGCTCAGTAGGTTTAACCTCGACTCGGTAACCTCTGTGACACATCTGTTTCAATTTATTATATTCAAGCCTATGGAATTTATACTTCCTTCGTGTCCTCATAGTGATTTGATTTTCTCTGGCTACAAGGAGGATCATTAGGCTTAACGCAGGGCATCAGGACTCACACAGATTTGTATGAGAATGTAATGCAAAGTGATATTAGGTGTTAAAAAAAACCACAGCTGGAGCACAGGGGGCTGTAGACAAAATCAAAAATAGAACTGAATATTCTTCTAAAAGAGAAAATAACAGCAGGACTCAAAGCATGTAACACTAGTTCTGTTCTGCTTTCTAAAAATAACCCTAAATATGGCAATAAATAAATAAATTAGAGGCCATAGCTGAGAATACAGGTTGAATGCACGGCAAGTCTGTTAATCAAGACTGAGAGGAAGAAGGCTTAGCCTAAAGGGGATACTGAAGACATTCATCAATGGGATTTCTGTTTATACTAACTATGGACCCGTGTTTGCTACAGTGTTAAACAAGCATACTCATAGGGACCGGGATCTCTGCAATCCTGCAGTTCCAGTCTAGTCTGTTACTGCCTTGAAGGGTTTGAGCATTGCCAAAACAATGTCTGCTTAGACTTGGAATTTTTTAACAGATTAGTCTAGTCTATTAATTTAGGCATAGGTTGTGCAGCGAATTTCAAAAAGTTGTGAGTTTTATACCGTTTTCCTAACCAAAGCCCAGCTACCTGCTCTTTTTACCTAAATCCTTCTTGGACTTTTAGAAAACAGACATACTACTCCACCAGGCTGGAGGAAGCCTTTTTCCATGTCACAACTGACTGCTTTGTCTCATAGAGCCAAATCATCCTGAACACACGCTTTGCAGTCATTTTGCACAATCTCCTGTACATTTTAATACCTTTAGATGAGTTCTGCATACATCAGTTACACTGACTACTACTTTGCTGGCAATCATTCGCCTACTAGAGGAACAGTGAGATCCTGCCAAGCGAGGTAAAACCTAAGGAACAGGTCAGAGATAACAAAAAATTAAAATAAAGATCACTGTATATTCATGGAAGCCCTTGCTCCTGTACAGACCTACCATTAAGGAATGCTCTCCAGTGGAATAAGCAATAGGCAGTCATATCCAAAATAAGGATTACAAACAAGATAAAACTTGGTCAGACTGTATATTTAAACAAATTAATAAAGGGAGATTACACCAAACTCCCCAACTTTTACTGTTACTCCTTCTGGCAGCATGAAGAGTTTGTGACATCTTTTTAATGTGTTAGTAGAGGATTTCCAGGCAAAGGGAATATAGAACTTCTCACATATAGAAAGGATTATATAGTCAAACTATTGAAATGACACTCAGTAATTCTAACATTTTAGACTTCAAACTGTTTCAATAATCCTTAATGTTTCTGTTTCTCACTTCTTTACCTGTAAAACTTGAGGATTTTTTCAACCACAGCACGGTGATACCTTAAATTATTGCCTATCGCATGTGCAGCCACTATGCAGGTGTAAACATAAAATATTAAAACTAGGAAGAAGGAACATAGTGCAGTGGTTCTGTAAGCTCTTTGTGCCAGAATGGTCTTCTGGAGCCAAACAGAGTTGATTGACACATTAAATATGTTTGTTTGTGATCTCTTATGTAGGTGTACACACTTATATTTGGTGTATGTGCATGAATAGATCCCCTGCACAACAGCACAAATGGGACAGACCTCAGTGTTGCACTGGGGCCCAGATGGGAAAATTCAGGTCAAATTCTCTGTTACCAGATCATATCTACTAGTTCGAAAGTATTGAAAAGCATTCTCAGAGAACTTGAAATTACACTCTGTGATACATGTAATTATTACATCACACGGATAATTGTGTTGGGAGGAGGGGACATGGCTTTATTTTTTTTTTTTTTTATTTTTTTTTTTTTGTCACTCAAAGTTCATGGCCACAAAATAAACAGCTATGTGTCTCATGTTCTGCTTACTTTAACCGGTCTCATTTATGAAACTGAACTTAGAACATCAATTCAGAGGCTTTTTCAAATAATTTTAAGAATTAAATCCCTGCCTTTTCCCTTCGATCCTTGACATATGTACCTTTCTACAAACAACATCATCCTATTTTCTGTTAATAGTGAAAGGCAAATCTCCTGAGGATCATGAGTACTCAGCACATCTTAATGCTGATTCCAAAATTAAAAGCCAAAGGGGCTTCTTTTCCCTCTCTCTGAGGTCTTCCAGTAAATTATTGATTGTTGCTGATCTTCCATTAATATATTTCTTTCTTACAGCCTGAGTGATTGCGTTAAAGTGCTTAGTAACTCTCTAATCGTGTGCATCTCCTGGGGCTGAAAATAGCTTTGGTTTTAAAAGTAATTTGTTTCAAATGAGGCCTTATCCATCCTAATGTGAGGGTCAGGGGCTCGGGGGGGGGGAAAGGAAAAAAATTTCCAGGATCTTACTCGGAAGATCCTAAATTCTAAGCTGTTTTAGGTCTGACAGAATAATAACTCAAATTTGTATCTTCTGAAAATCACCTACCAGTTATAACCACCTATGAATACCTACCGCTACAAAACTGAGTGGTTTAGAATATTCCTTTTAACAAAATGTATAATACTAGGAAAAAAAAAGTTAATAGTTTCCAATCTTCGGCAACCTTAAAGTCAGACACAAAGTATGAAAAAAATTGAGCCACAATACTCAATTTTTTCCATAAGTATTGCAGCAGCAGTTTAGCCTCATCCTGGAAGCCGAGCTAAGCTGAATGATGCTGAGGATTTTTCCTTCACCTGAGCTATCCTTCTAGGCAGAGGCCTCACTTTGCTGCCATCAGCACAACTTGTTTCAACTACTTCAGTGTACAGATCAAGCCCAGACCCTTTACAGTTAAATCTAAGTCATGATAACAAACCATAATACTGTAAGAATCCCACAAGATAGTCTGGCACAACACAGCTGCATCTACTGAGGAGACACTGGGGCTGCACCTTTTGGTCATGCAGGTTGCCAGTATCCAGCCACTCCTTTCAGAATTTTTAAAGGGTATTAAGACAGGCAAAGGAAGCACAGAAAAATATATACATTGAATTTTTGATTGGCTTTAGTGCAAAAGCTTTCAGGTTAAGCTGCAATTAAAGTACCAATCAAACCCCAAAGAGATGGTGAGCTCAATATCGCAAATGATTTGGATGACCAAAAGCTTTCACTTCCAGTAATAAGACTTTCTGTTGCTTGGCTTGGATTTGTTCAAAAGCCATCAGTATTTTCAAGGTCTGTGGAAAGTCCTGGTACTCCCACTCATAACCACAAGCAGGGACCATCTTGTGCAGCAAAGCCAGAGGACCAATATTGAAGGAAGGGGGCTTAGTCCACCCACATAACCCCCATACATTATGTATAGAAATACAGAGGACCTTCTGTAGGTTGTTCAAGAGCTTGCAATATGGTCATGTGAAAGAGCGGAAGTTTTAAGAGCTTTGCATCTGCTGGACTGCAGTCCATATTCTGTGCTGAGCAGTCTGTTACAAGTAGAATTCAGCTCAGACATGAATTTCCACAGAGAACATTTACTTATTTATTTTAAAGCTCTCTTCTTCCCCATAATGAAATCAGACTGATATTTGAACTGCAGAATAATACCTCCATGGCAGGCTTCCCACTGTGTCCTACACCTGGAACTTTTTCTGTGATATCTAAACCAAGTCTGGAAAATAAGGATTTGGGTGTAAAGTTTGGGACCTACGTGGCAACACATATGTACCTGATGTCTAAGAGGGGAAAAAAGAGGACAAAAACCACGCAGAAGTTGGTCACTACTGGTTCAAATAGAGCTCTCTCTTACGATCAAACACTTTCTTAAATCAGGGCTCAAAGCAGCCACCATGAACACTGTGGTGAAGAAGTAGGCAAAGCTTTCTGCTGGTATTTATTGAACTTGTCTGGCAGAAGATGGCAGTTAAGATAAAAATAAGAATCTATTAGCTAAACTTGGCAGCTTTTCCACTCTCTGCAGCACTCAGCACCATTCAGGTAACAGACAGGTTCTGGCCTTGTATCAGCAGAACAAGGTGGATCCGATAATTCACCTCTCACACCAAAAAAATTGCACCTGCTGAGACTTTGCAGAAGTATCAAAGGAAGCAAAATAATTCCCTTCGCAATATACTCAACTCAGATTATGTTTGCTACAAATTGTAAGATTCCATCTCAGACTTACAGATTTTTGGCTATTTCTTCCAAGATCATATGTGACATCTATTCAGCACCATAAAGTGGTTTGTTGGTGCGGGGAGAAAAGGGGCCACAGGTCTCTACAAGAGTCACTGAAGATAAAAAGAGGTTATACAAGTGCTTTGACTGAGTGGGTCTGTCAGAGAAACTGCTTTCCCCTCCTAAGAGGATGTGTTCCCTGTAGAAATAGGGCAAACAATGTGACTAGTTCTCTTGGCTTCTCCAGGGAATACACTGTAACTTCCAATATGCAAAATTTAATAGGTTGGTAAAATTTCTATCTTTCCACCCCCTGATCTGTTAAACTACAGGGTTTGTTAGATCTAAGAAGAGGTCTGATCTCTACAGCAAGCAGAACAAAACTGCAGCTTAGCAGAGTTTTCTTAGCAGTAATCTTAAGCTTTTCCAGGTAGACTTTACTTTGAATCCAATCCCTGAAACCACACTTCAGGGTATTCAAGCTGCTTGAAAACCAGATTAAGACCCAAAGAAGTGGTAGTCCCCACCATGAAAATAGTTTCCTTTCAGAAGCTCTGATGCTCTGGATCTAAAAGTTTTGATTCAGTTCTCTCCCCGAGATACTCAGTATCTGAAAAAGACAAGAGAGTTTTTAACACCCACTATGTTGTGCCAATAACTGTTAATTTTTTAAATGAAACCTGCTTGTCCTAATACAATAAAGTGAAACACATTCTTGTCTTTTTCCTTTGTATCACCACTGTATCCAGGGAGCTTGCTGCTAAGTGAAGCTAGTGGAAGTTTCTTTTCTTCTTGCAGGAAGGGTAAAAACAAAGTTATTAAATAAAATTTTTAAAAAATATTAAATACGTTGCACAAGCTCCATTCCTCTCTAAAACCTGTGTGTAATATTGCAGAGTAGCTTTTAGTTAGCTTCACCTTTTTTTATACTTCTGAAGTCAATTAAATTCTATGCATACTCTATCAGACTATGTGATACATTTTTTACCAACATTATATTAAGAAGCAGATGTTTTAGATGTTATTGCCATCCAGAGGAAGATGCCTTAAGAACACGTTGTGTGTATATTGATGTACTTCCCATGTAACAGAAAACAGGGCTGTAACACTTAGGCTATTTCAAAATAAAACTTCTAATTCAACATAAAGCAATTAAGTGGAGCATATTGAATCTACAAGCAGCAGGTTAAGTGCACAGGTTAATTTATTCATGTTATTTATATGGCAGCTCTGTACCACTCCCCCTTGCCGGGGCACAAACCTGCCAACTCACTGCCAGAGCATCTCAGCCTTCCAGCCTCATCTGATCCATGCAGCTCTCATCTGCCACCACAAACACGAGATCACTGAAAATGAAATGTTCCACTTCATTTGACCTTCTCTTGTAGAAAGATATTAAACATGTATAAAAATTGTACATTTTCTTTCATTGATTTCAGAATGTATTCAACCGAAAGCAGCAGAACATGCATTTCAAGAGCTGTCAGACACTCAATTTACTGCTGTTCTGGGCACTAAAATGCACAGGGCTCAGAGAACATAAAAAACAAAGCTACAGATACATGCTCAGAATACAGAAGATCCCAAAGATAATTCGACTACTTGCCAGCAGGTTTCTCAAGCCTCAATTATTTGCACATTTGCTATGCAATACTTAGAGACAGTATATTCACTGCTCTTTGTCTCTCCTTTTAGTATTAGGTTTTAATTAATTGCAGTTAGATCTGCATATATGTGTATGTGCATTGCCATGAATGTATATGTTTTTTATGAACACACCTAACCAATAATTCAGGCTTTTCTTCTACACATTTACAAACAGGCCTAAAGGCAGACATGATCTTCTGATCTATCAACTGGTCTACTCCCTCTTTTAAAATCATCTATTTTTGATTAAAATGTGACATAAACCTTATCCTGTACAAGCAGACATTTGGGCTTTGCAGATGACCTTCCTAGAGAGAGGGATATCAGCAGGAAAGGGCATGGAAATATTCTACATGCACCTTGTGTTTATTAGCATAGTAAATACTAGTCTTGGCTTGGGACAGATGCAGTCAAATGGTATGTCTTTCACCTCCCTGAGAGTCTAGCTCTGTGCCTAACTCTGTCAACTAAATTAACTCAGATCAGAGAACCAGGCAGATGACATATTCCTGACAGAAAAGAAAAAAAAAGGGGCAAACATGGAATAAAAATAAAGCTCATAAAGATCTCACATGAAACAGAAGCCTCCACAGCCTCACATGCTTCTGAAATGGTGCAAAGAGCTCTATTGAGGTTATTTTAGTATTCTGAAAAGAATTTTTCATGTCTTCCAGTGAGGTATCCACTATACTAGCAGGGATAAAACTTCAATTTCTCACATCTGAGACTCCGGGCTCACTGCCTGTGGCCTTCCTTCTGCAAGATAAGCTTTTACTCAGCAGGCTCCTGGTTGCCAACAGGGGTATGTCCTGGAAAAGTTCCTAAAAGAGCTGCACCATATAAGAGAAGGCAGCCACTTTTCTTGTAAAAAAGACATTTATGGACTTGTAGATTACTTTTTTATTTTTTGCATATAAAACAGTGGTATGTTACACACTATAAAGTGACAATTGATTAAGCAAAATAAACACCCTCCAAGAAGTCCATGCTTATTCCCACTTGGATTTACTTTGCTCTGGAGCTACAAGTAGCTGGAGTTTCTTGGAATGTTTAAAGGCACTTATTTCTTCCTAACAGGGGCCCAGAAACAAGCCTTTAGGAATTTTAAAGGAGTTGCCAGTCTGTTTTGGAGAACCCTCAGTATCTGCCTTTCTTAACAGTTCATCAGATTTCCTGTGGCAGAAGTACTTAAAGAGTTCAGTTTCCCCTGAAATGTAATTCATGTTTAAGTGCACAAACACTGGCTTTAGTCCAGATGAGGCCACTGAGTGGTTTCAATAATCACATGGCCCAGGGACTACTTAATGTCACCAGATACTCTTCCCTGCTTTCAGACTAGGCTCTGGTCTTTTTATTAGCCATATGGGCCAATTACTGGTTGGTTGGTCTCATTATTTAAATTTTTCATGAAGAAAAAAATTCTATTATTCCATTCAAATCAGTATTTACCATTAAGTTTACCATTAACTTAATTTGTAAAGACAGGCTTCAGACAAAATTAGAAATCCTGAATTATTCATGGTGGGGCCTACTAATTTTACACTATTATTTCTTATGTGAAACTTCCGTGTGTCAAACCAAAAGGGTTGGTGGTTTGTTTTTTTTCTGGCAGGCAATAAATGCTTCAAAACACTCCCCAGAGAACAAAATGTAGCTGTCACATTGAAGATAATGCATTTAATCTCTTTGTTACATTGCAGCAACTTCAGTAAGCTTTATTGTACTGTGTTTCTTTATAGCAACCCTGCAAAAAATTCATTTACTAAGTAAGCAGTATGATGATCTGTACATTTCTACCCACTTAACAATTAGATTAGTGCTTTCAGAATACTCAAAAGCAGCAGTAAATTCTTTTCAAAAAAGCTGGCAACAAAGGAAGCATGTCAGTCATTCCTCAAAGCAAAGATGCCAGTTACTTTCTAATCTCCACTGATTTAGGTAAATTTGGATGCAAATTACATATGATTTTTAGCCTTCTATTGTAAATCTTGCTCTACTCAAGACCTATTATACAGGTATTTCATCTTAATTTATTTTGATGCCTATAGCGGAACATATCCTAGCACCAACACAAAATCATTAAAAACACTGACCATGACTAAAATGTGTTCCAATTTTCAAAAAATTCTTTGAAAAACGCACCTGGAGCAAAGAAACTAATTACATGTATAAATCTGGCTGTAACATGAGAATCAAGAAAACAACTCTTTACTCTCTCATGCTAAAGCAGCTCCTGCAAACTCCATTTACTGCACACTAATAGTGAATAGCAAAGTGTCTTCCCAGCACACTCCACTGTCCCAGGATCAAAGTGCCAATCCCACACAGCCTCTGGAAGGATTTGGCCTCTATCTATCTGGCAGAACCATACAGATATGGATCATTAAAAGTTTCCTTGCTAAAAGTGCAGAATGCTCTTTAAACCATAAAAAAAATGATCCCTCAATATACATTAGAGCCTAGGGAATATCAGTGCTCTGTCATTTTATTTAATATTACTTCTTTTGTCCTTTCCAAAAGGGCACAATTCTAACAAATATTTAATTCACAGACCACAACAGCCTATGCAACACTGAGTACATGTTACAGAATGCTTTCTGTATCAGAAGCACAAAGGCAGCTACCATGAGAATAAAGGATATTTTCTCCTGCTTTGTGTAGAGGAGTATAAAGTTACACAGGTTTTTCTGCTATTTCTGCTTTTTGGTAATGTCTGCTGCTAAAATTGTCTGTTGTCGATTAAGCAAGGCCAAAACAATCTTGTATGGAGTCTGAGACTGCAGTAACAAACAGAGTAATCCAGGACTTTATAAACTGCATTTTATTTAATGCTGGAGGGGATTATCTGGTATGAAATGTTACAATATAAGACGAGACTGACCAGAGCCAGTTGTTGTCACAACCATGTATATAAGACGTCCATGCCGAACCAGTACCAACTCAACCAGTAGTTGAAAACTGACAAATAATTAACAAATAGAATTGCAGAGGGGAAGAATACGGATTCAATCTGGAAAAAAAATACCAAAAAAATATGTATTAAATAAACAGCCTAAGACTATTTTTCTAGCTCACAGTAAGGAAACTAGCAAGGTAACTGAACACATTTAAATACATTCACAAACTGGTTTTGCTAATAAAATTTTCAGAAAGTGTACATGGCTCGTCTTGGAAAAGACTGCTTAGAAAGTTGGGTTTTGTAATAGTCCCATGAGGATGGGATACTAAGAGTTTTGGTGTGCATTGGAAAGAAGCAAATTTAGAATTCAGAGACCTCGAAATGCTTCATGGCTTCTTCTCCATCTATAGGTCCTCAATTAAAGACAGATGTTAAACATATGCTTCAGTCTATTTCAATTTAGGATGTCAGTGAAACATGAGCTCAAGGCTTATATTGTGCACAGGGATCACTGTAGAAGTGGGGAATTTAGTAATAAGTAATACTTAACTCTTAAGTAGCAGCTTGGATTAGTAATATGAAAGTGTTTAATGTAGGAAATCACTACCATTAGCTTCATTTTAACAGATGAAAGAGCTGCGACATAGAAATGAGTGATTTGTCTCCAGACATACAAAAGGCCAATAAAAAAAGAATCTAGGGAAAAATCCTATATTATCTGATTCTCAGTTCAGACTTACAGTCTCTCCAGCCATCTAATACAACTCTCCCAATGGCTATATTTAACAGAAAAAATAACAGCACTATGTCAATACAGACACTGCAAACCATCAGAGGGAAATGGCTATGAGACCTTCACATATGCTGTAACACAAATCTGCAGTAAATCTACCCTAACACGGCAAACAGGTGCAACCATTGATTACTTTTTCTAGAGAAACAGAACCTGAACCTGTCAGAAAGTTGGTAGCCCATATTGACTTGAGATGTCTACCTTCATTACACCCACGATTTTGGAACAGTTTCTGAATAACTTACATATCTATTTTTCTAACCTGACACAGTTTCCCCAGAGATGTTAAACCAGACATTTGCAAGACATTTTTGACAAAATGCATTTCCAAGAGTTTCCTCTGTTCTCACTGACTTCTTGCCCAACTTCAAAAAATCCCATGCAGACTTATTTGGCTTATTATAGATGCATGAATGAGAGACTGCCAGAAAAAGCAATGGTGCCCAGTACTTGTCATACAACACGGAAGTATCATCAGCAGGTCCTGAAAAAAGGCCAGGACTGACAACTCTTTAATTTCAGCCTTCCTCAAAGACTCATCCTTGTGTGCCATCTCCATTGCCTCTGCCTTCAGGTTCAAACTAACTCTTAAACAAGCTAAATGAAATAACCTCCCGTGTTGGCAGCACAATGTACACAAGACACACATCTGTTACCAAAACTGTGATGTTCCCTTACTGCTTAAGCAGTTGTCAAAACTTATCACTGTCTCTGCTATTTCACTGCTGCAAGATTTACTTAACATTAAAAAGATGAAGCACAGGACTCACAGCAGCCAGTAAAACAGGTTTAACAATACCAGCATTTGTTCACTACCCCCAAAAATTTCAGAGAATTTCAGACATCAATAGAACAAAGCTGTTTCAACAGACACAGTTGACCATTAGACAGAGTATTTATATTCTGTACCTGAGCGGCCCGGGGGACAGTATTTTTCCAACTGATATTTTACTATAAACCTGAAAACAGCATGTTAACAAGGCCATGCTAATGTTCCTGTTTGGAAAAAATCAGATCCTCAGAGTTTCATTACTTATTTTGTAATTATTTTAACTATTCCCTCAACAAAGAGTATTTTTGCTTACTTCTTCAGATTTCAGAGTTTATGTACAGAATTGCCTTTTAACAGCCTCTCTGTGGGCTCCCACAACCTTAATTCATTTGAAACCCATATAAACCTCTATGCCATCTGGTAACTTTTTGCAATCTAATTATCCTGATAAATGCATGCACAATATTAGACATTTTCCATTACAGGGGTGACTAATGTTGCTTCTCTATTTACAAATCTGCCTGCAGATTTCTGTTACAGGCCCATTTGAGGAGGCTAACAGACTTGTTCATTTAAATTTATATCTTACTTGATGCCAAGGTTTTTAGCCAAGAATTACTTGAATTACAAACTACTGTTTATTCAAATCAGTTTCCTGTCATGTAAATTAACTATATAAAGTAACAAAAATGCCAGAGAATTAGTTTTGCACGTTTCTTGTGTGCTACCAAGTGAAATTTTGAATAAAATATTTGGTGCACTGTGAAAGGAAAAATAATGATTGAAGCTGCAGTTTTCCCCCCCATTTTGGAATTTCAGGAAAGCAGCTGTATGTCTTGATGAAGGTTCTGGAAAGACAGCTGGCTTTGAAGTTTATGTCAGAGCATTGTATGTGATCTGTGCTACACAAGACTACTGAAAAATATTGTGAACCCACAGGTTGCCCAGTGCTGCTCACCCAAACCTTCAGCCCCACAATCCACAGTGTGTTACGTCACATTGGTTCATTCCAGAGAGCAGTGACATCGCTGGCCTGCGGGGCACTGCTGGGACTCAAAACCCTCCAGGGGAAGCAAAACACTTGTGCATCTGTCTGTATGTGCACAAGTGACACCTCAGAATGCTGAAGGGAGGCACAGTAGCTCTGGGAACTCGTGTTCGCTGCTGCTCAAGACAGTAAAAAACACATTAAAAAAAATTTGCTGAGTTGAAAGCTGATAGCAGCTTGTCTTGTTTTCCTCATCACTCCTCCCATTTCTTCCACCTTCCTTGTTTTCACATCTCCAGCCATGCTACACCCTCCCATCCCAGGTTTTCGCCTTGATTTTGTGGTACATTCTGGCATTTTCTCAGCCAAGTAAAATTCAAGCCCTGCCTTCAGGGAATACTCATTGATACAAATCACAAGCCTTTCCACCTGCAATCCCCCAGCACTTTTCAAATCGGAACTGCAGGCTGAAACCAAGAGACCAACACCTTTAAAAGGCAGCTCAAAACACAGGAAGTGGACCTCTGCTCTGCCCCAGTTGTGCACTCCATCAGCAAATGCCACTGTCTGTAGCCCAAAGAAACTTGGAATGGAACAGTTCATACACCATGGAAAAGTCTCACGGTCGCAGACTGGCCACTGCCAAATTTTCATAGTGCCTACAGAAAACAGTTTGTGAAATTACAAAAAAAATAAGACTGATAGAACAAAGAGAGCTACAGTTTATCTCTAAATAGAGAAGAACAGTATTTTGTGCAGTCAGCTTATTTAACATCTGCAAAACTGAGCAAGAGGGAACTGGAGAAATGGTTTCTGTGTATTTTATAGCTATACAGCTAGTCATAATATTAACTAAGATTAGGAAATTCCCTTAAGATTTGTCTTTTGTTGTTAGTTGATGTTATAAAGCTCACAGAACAACATAATTTACTTTCAAAAGTGCCTTAAATCAGCCACTCAATGTGCTTATGAAACATATCTAAACTCTTAAAGAAATCTAGCTTTTTTAAACCTTTGAAATATAATCACTTATGCAAACATAAGACATCTACTTATTTCCCAATATATGACACTTTGTTGTGCTATAAATATTACTTTTTATAGAAATCTATTTAAAATGTGAATTATTATATCCGCATTCCTCACCAGCAGCAAATAACAAAGCACCAGTAAAAGGGTTTTTCAGGAAGAGGTACAGAACCAGAACAGAGACTCCTGCCAACCATCCCCACTTTCTCAACTTTGTCTCTACTTTTTTCAGCATGTTTGCAATACCACCCTTCACTTTGGGTATCTGGGTTACTGCTCCCCCAGGAAAACTGTCCACCAAGGTTTTTATTTTCAGATACTGCTGCAAGTTGCTAAAATGAAAATGATGCTGGCATATCCAACATGACCAAGCTTTTAATTTTAAACTCACCAGCTCCATTTAAGGTGCTGGCAGATAACTGGGTATCAGTGGGCAGAGCACTGAACTAATCCTGAGATGAGAGCTGCCAGTACAAAAGTACACTAATTACACAGTTAAAGATTTTTTACTCTGAACTCTACTGAAAAGGGAGCAGTTGGCTAAATTAGACAAAATTAATGAAAAAAGAAACACAGTATTAGACAGGCACATTTATCCTCCTTCAATTCAACATTAGTAGTCTGTTTTGCTACTGAGTAACACCAGGATGGCTCAGCACTAATTAAGCCAGTCATTATCACAGCTAGGTGTTTAGAGCCTTTAAACTTCTCACTCATTTCTTCTCCACTGGTTCCTAAGAAAAGCATTTGCCCTTTTTAATTCAAAGAGCAAACAGGTCAAAATAAAAAATTATCCTATTTAGGGCTGTTAGCCAAGAGATTAAAAAGAGAAAAGCCTTGTACCTCGAGGCATCCTGAAGGATGTGCCAGAGCATCTGGGCCAGGGTGATGGGGAGGGGCAGCTGGTACAGGGGCTCCAACATCTGCTGACGCTGCCAAGGTACATGATCCTGGAGAGGATTCCTTGAGACCTGCAGAAAGCTCTGCAGAGCTCGTGTCATTCTTCACAGTGGCTGCAGGTAATGCTCAGACAGGTGTTGATACTACACAGACTGATGAACTGCTGCTGAAGCAGGGCTGGGAAGTGGGTTTTCCCTTGTTGCTGGGTGAAGATAAGCTTTCATGTGCTGTGATAATGCAGCAAGACGTGAAATGTCTGAATTTCATTAAATAACATTATTAAACAGACTGTCTCACAGCCTCGGTGACAGTACAGGGACACAAAGCTTCATGTTAAATGAGCACCGTTCTGAAAGTAAACTTGATGAATAAAACAAGGAAAGAGCTGTAACAAAGGAGAGCTGTAACATCCACAGTGTTTCTAATTAAGACTAAGCTCCTCTACAAGCTTACTGCAAGTTACATGCACACTTCCTAACACATCCAAAAGCTGATTCTGAATGCCTCAAATTCTGAGAACATGTCAGGGAAGGCCCTAGAATATCCAAAGAATTTTGTGACAATCTGAGACAATAGTGGAAGGTGCCTGAAAGAGTTTGTAGGATCGGACCTTGCAACCAGCCCTTGTATTAAAAATGAAGGGGAACAAAAAGCTAATCATAATTCAGAAAACAAATGTAACTATCAAAAAGGTCTCCTTTCTCCCTAAATGATTCATGATTGATATATCAGTCTCAGGGGTTTTTTAAAAGACTTCAGCAAGCAACTTCACTGAGCTTTGAGATCAGAAAAATCTATCTTAAACCATGGTTTTGAACTGCAAATCCCTTTTGCTTATCCACACCAAATGAATCAGCAAGTCTGAATGATTCCAATCAAAGCAGACACAAGTAATTTAGGGATCACTGTAGAGATTCCAAAGGAAAGCTACCTGGCTTCAGAAAGCAAAAATCTGCCCCAAACTTTGAAGCAATGATTACAACCACAGAACAGGGCAGCTGTGCTTCATAGTGTGCCTTCTTCTTTGGGCTCTCCAGACAGGAGACTCAGGTGGCTCCTGGGCACACTGCACTTCCTCTCACTCCCCAGCACCCTGGGGCCAGCACCCAGCTGCTCAGAACACCAAAGAAAACAGCTCACCAGGTATCTCTTCTTTACTTCTGAGTGTACAATAAACATGCAATAAATCAGTTCCAATTTCAGGAGTCCCCAAACATGTGGGCTATAAGGGCTTATTTTTCAAACTTTCAAAAGCCATACAAATATCAGTGAAAAGAAGGATGTGGCTCCTCTGCAGTATAGGTGCTACACTAATACAGAGGATGTCAAGTTACTAAATTGCAAAAAAAATCAGTAGATTGTTTTTTTCATTGCAGGAATATATCTTTATATCTTCTTTTTCAGCCACTAAACCTCCCTCCCCATTTATTATTTATTTCTGGGTTTTGTGAAGCTTATAAAAAGAAGAATTATCCACAGAAGTACCATATAAAACTAACTACTTTGAATAGCAGAACCATGAAAGCAATTGATTGTCAGATGAAATTATTTTTCTCATTCCATTACATTCTACTAAGATTTTAAAATAAATGCTCTAAAGAAAGAGACATTATTAACAAGACAGAAATGCTTTTTAAAAGAACTAAAACAGCTCAATTGGTTTTTTTCACTCTCCAAAAACAAACAACAAAAAAAGACAGATTTTTGAATATCTCCCAAAACATGAAAATTACTGATTCTTTGGGTTTTTTTAAACCTTGGTACTTAGTATCACCCAAATTCTCCATCAGATGCCATCATATGAGTCTAAAAATTCTTTTTACCAGGATTATTATTTCCCCTTCCATATCAAGGCTGTACTCTGCTATAAAACCATCTTCTAACTCTATCCAAACCAGAAGCTGGGGGAAGGGAGAGTGGGGAGACATTATGGGAAAAAGAGAGGCACTAATTTCTACACACAGTTAAAGTAATGATTAAAAGAACATAGCAGGTGCGCTGCAGATAAGTTCTCAGGGCACCCAATGGATAAAAATGTCTCTATCAGGTAGGCAAATATGTGAGTATCTGAAAAGCACGGCATTCTGGGATACTGGGACACATTCCTAGACTATTTGTACATTAGGAAAGGTACATCTTCCTCATTAGGTGGATTGAAAAGTAGGCCAGCCAGCCAGCAATTGTGCAGATGCCACTGTGCAGCACTCGGCATCAGGTGTGGGGCCATTGTGTTTGCTGCCTGCATGCTGCTAATGAAAGGCTGGTTAGGAACACAGCAGAGATACAGCTGCTTCCTCCAAAGAATGAGATGGGTCCAAATCATCCAAAAACAGCTGCCAGAAAATTGTCTGAGTTACAGAACTTGAGATGTTCAGAGCAGGGGGAACAGATGATTTGCCAGAGTTCAGCCAAACCAGTAAAAAGGTGCCAGAGGGACCTGAGCTGGGTTTGCTTCATGCTCCAAGGGGAGGCAGAATAAACTGCTTTCCACAACTGAAATGTTCATTTGCAGCTTCAAGGAAATACGGTTAGCTATGGGAAATCAAGGCTGATTCATAGAAAAGGACAAGTTTTTGGAAATATAGTCATAAACCTCAGAGGCACTCTTTTTGCAAAACCAGAACAACATTGCAAGTCTGATTTCTGATTAGATTTTTCAGTAACGAGTCAGGTGGAAGTCTACCAGAAATGAGGCAAATTGCAGATTGAAAATCATTCAGCTTCCTCAGTAGGTTGTTACAAGCTATGTGAGCAGTATCAGATGTGCTTATGCAAGTGAAAAAGCCACACTGATTTATGTCAGAGGCGACAATCATGACTTAGCATAAGAACAATTTGTATAACCTATCTTCCTGCAAGAGCCGTCTGTGTGTAACCATTTTTTTCACCTGCTGTGCAAATGCCTTAATATCTAAACTGCACCCAGTGTGCAAAGCCATGTAGCACCGAGTAAATGATGATCAGCTTTTGAAGTCCATCATGCTCATGTTACAGTGAGAAAGTTAAAAAATAACTGCAACACTTAATAGCATAAAAATAAATCTATTAAAATATAGATTAAGCCAATAGTGAGAGATGAAAGAAGTAGGAGTCTAGCCCTAAAATCCTCCTAAAACACATATAGCAACATTCCTATTTTACACTGCCCACAATTATTATTTACAATTCAATAAGATCAAAAAATATGTAGTGTCTGCCAGCTTACAAGTCCCTTTATTCTGAAGGCCCTGCTAGAATTTTCTTTAACCTCGCATACCCTTAGAATTCACTGGACACAGGTCAAAGTCCTTTCTTACAGAAAAGCTGGGAGTTGAAAGGCCAAGAAGGGGATACTTTTATAATAATTCAATTGTATTCAGCCACCACGACTGCTACCATAGTATTTCAGGATTCCTCCTAAACTTAACCCTGTCATATATTCCAGGTTAATGGGGAAGTTGCTCCTGTAAGCCCTCATGGCAACGCGGCCCTTTTGTGTTTATAAAGCTTCAGATGCTTCTCCAAACACTAAGGGTGGATTCAACTCTATCATTCTTTCACCACTGACCAATTTTCATCATAGGAAGACAGTTTATTTATCAAGTCATAAATCATTCTTCTCATTTTGAGGACTTCTGATTTAAACAACACACATGTTCAGCACTGATTCCCAGGCATTCATTTACTGATTATTTCATTATCAGCCAAAGAGCAAATACTGAAAGGAGTTAACTTGGTTTATTGTCAAGCTAATTACTTTTCCTATGCCATTGTTTAAATTATGTAGGAACGTGTTGACAACAGTGTTTGTCCTCACTGATTTGCTATTTGATGTTGCCTCCAGTATTAATTGTACATTATTAAAAATTATAATAAAATGGTGACACTTGAGTACATACATCCATATAGACTTCCTTTAATTGGGGAGGGGGAAATAACCATAGGCAGTAAATGCAATTCCTTCAATCAAATTAGTTAGAATATTTAGTTTGCTGCCTTGGTGAATTTGCTTAAATGCTCCTCTAAATTTTATTGACAGTATAAAGCTGGTTCTAACAGTCAGCTCTTCAGTATATTAAAAGAGCTCATAAATGAATATAAAATATTAAAGAAGGTTGTCATTTATTACAGCTAAAATCAACTGTATGTGCCGAATTCTAACGCAATGGTTATCAACCCTTCCACAGCCAGCACAGGAAAACTCCACAAGAAAAGTGTCTCAAGGCCTGTATTTGCATAAACACTTTCAGATCTTTTTCAGAATTGCAGGCAGAATATGATATTAAAACCTCTTATCTAACTATACAAGAATTATTATTTTTCAAGTAGTGTTTTATATGAACTCACTATTTCTCAGACTAACATAGTTTCACACCATTAATTCCATAATCATGGCTGAGAATTTGGTTCTCACATCTTCATTTTAAAAGGACATTCGTATGCAAACACACATAACCCATCAGTTACTGCAACATTTTAAAAAAAACCTGAGACAGTCATTGAAAAGACTGTATCAGTCACTTTAATGATTTCATCTGACATTATACACAAACCCACGTTTTTACAGTTTCAAAAGGAAAGTGTAGTTTTGATTATTTTATTGTTGGACAAAGGGAGTGTTAGGTGTAATGAATCTAGGTGGAGATACCTTTAAATATTTCATAATGCCATTTTAGGCACTTAATTTTTTTAAAATTTTCACTTTACTGTCACTTTTTAAAAAGTCTCCAGGTAAAAATCAGAGTGTGCAATAAAAGAACCATACAAAAGAAACCCCAAAGTATTCTTAAATTCAACCTGTTAATTCATACATTAAAGTTAGATCTTCTCTCTACTGTATTTGAGTATTTGTACATGTAGTTCTATACAGCCTAATGCTACTCAGTTCTCTTGACAGCTCCTGGCAGCAGATTTCTGAAATTGTCATGCATCACTTAAGAGCTGGAGAAAAAAATAATTAATTATACAACTGTTGCCAAACAGCAACATTTCCCCCCCAACTTTCATACAATCACTTACATGTGCAGAAACCTTCTGTTGCAAGAGTTACCAAGCAGCAAAGTTTTAAATCCAAGTTACAAAAATCCCAAGGAAGCTAAATAAAAAATAAAATGCTAATAAATCTTAAGCCATAGTGATGTGAAAGTGAGTCTATAATTATTTCTGCCACTCACAATGCATTTTTAACGTATGTCTATTCAGCAAGGTCCATCAATTATTATTTAGATCCCTCCCAGCTATCACAAGGGGTGCTGGATGTTTGATGTGGGCCTGTTATGTCTGACAAGGGTCATGACAGTATTTTCTAACTGAGGAGTTCTAAAGTCATTAAAATTGCTCTTGAATTGGTTTGCTGGCCAGAAAAATAGCAAGAGGGTAAATAGGCAGGATGCCTGTACAAAACTCCCCAAACAGTATTTGGTGGGGAGTGTTAGAGTCATCATGGCCAAGAATATCCAAGTGGGAAAAATGAGAACATATTTTGCAGGCTTGGGGCAGAAATGACATACACCTTCTCCTTATGCCCCAGAGAGAGAAAAATCTCCTGAGCTTGGCTCTTTCTGCAGAGTTTCCCTTTGGTTCCTGATTTTAGTGCTGGTTGGTACGACGTGCAGGCCATGCTTTATAACCTTTGGCACATCTGGGAGTGCAAACCTCCCAGGGCTCTGGCACCACAGCTGCAGCATCCCCAGTTGAATTGGGAGCTGATTCTGAGTTGGTTTTCCGATGGAAAAATTCCTTAGCTGAAAAATAAATGAACTGGTATAATTCTACTGATTTCAATGCAATTATAGTCCAAATAAGCTGGATACTACAGTTGATCATATGCCAGTTAAAGATAACCAAACATTCCTTACTTCCTTTTCTGTACTGAAGCATAAGACACCAAAGCAACCAAAAATCCCTATATGACTCATACTAAGTAGTGATTTCTGTATCTCTTCCTTTCCTGACATATTCCTAATCTACTGTTGAGCACAATAGTTAAATACCCAGTGGTCTCACTCTGAATTGGGTCAGACTCTTGCCTTGGTTTGTTTTCTGACCTGCCCTTGAGAGCAAAGTAACTCCAGTATTGATTTCTCCAAAGGACACAGAGGGAAAAACATGAAGCAGTTCCATTCTGATCGTCAACACTGACAATCAAGTGTCTGGTGCTATAAAAACACTTTCAAACCCTTACTTTAATTTGGGAATATTTGACCTATGACTTGCTATTTGCAAGTACATGAATAACCTCCACAAAGCCAGAGCAGAGAAGAGAAACTTGGACTGAAGGTTTTTTTCCACAAAGCATAAGCATAAATTTAAACTGTCCTGGATAGTGTCACAAAGGTGGCACCAAAAGTAGAAGTCAACTGGGTTGGACACAACTGTAAAGACTTAATGAGAAAGCAGTAAGCGTGCTATGAAGTGCAAAACTTCATTCATTTACCAAGAAAAAAAACCTACAAAACAGAGGTAACAGCCAGTGTTTACCAAGGACTTCAGCAATGCCTCTATTAACTTGTTAGCTTGCGTAGCTGGGGAAAAAATAAAAGGTATTTTCCCTGTATTAAAACAACCCCAAACCTTAGGTTAATTCTATCAGCAAGGCAAAAGCTGCTTAAAGTTAAGCCTGATATTTTCAGAAATTGCTCTGAATGGCACTGGCATGACAAAGACCAAGAGATGGCGGCTAATTTTTTTAAGTATTGTTTCAATTAAGTGCCTAACATTTGCAATTATGGAGTTTTGAGAAGCTGGGGCAACAACATGTTCTCATTAATTTATCCAGCAATAACAGTTTTGGCACGAGGCTGGAATCGCAGGCCAATAAAACAGATGAGCAGGCAGAGCTGTCTCTCACTGAAAAGACAATTGGCCTCAGTAGGCTTTCTTGCAAAGTCCATAACTAATTAAAGTATTTACACAGACTGAGGGATTGAAGACCTTCGCCAGCCTTTTGGGAGGTGTTCATGGGAGGGAGGCAAGTGTCCAGGAAGAGCACAAGGAAAGAATTCCACATGGTTACACACACACTTCTCATTTTACTACCACTAGTGAGATACAGGCAAAGGGACGAAAAACTGACACCAGTGTGCAATAAAACACTAAATCTATATTTGTCTCATGTGGGATTTTCATCACAGTCAGTATGTGCCTTCCCAATTTCACAGTCAGTATATGCCTTCCAAAATTTTTTACCAATATTAATTATTAATTAGCTTGTAAAATTTTCTTACCAGGTACCCTGGGGTAGTAAATTTGACCTCTTTTGATGAAGTTCTGAAGAAAGATCAGCTAGTTTCTGCAAACCATTTTTGAAGTGCATATCAGGAGTTCCTCAAAGATGCAAGTATGTTTCCAATACATTCTGCCAAAAAAATACAGTATCACCATCTGAGAAAATAAACCTTCCGGGAGGCTGTGATTACATAACAAGGTTAATTATTCATCTTTTACAGGTTTAAGTTCCACAACAAAATATCCCTGTGGAGACTGGCATCATAAACATTCCAGTTGGTACAGTTACACTTCAGGAAGTCAAATTTAGGCAACACTATATGAGATATGGTACCTCTCTACTTTCTTGCAATTGTGGAGACAAGATTTTTAGAAATATTTATATACTTCCACATTCATTTTAAAATGAGATTTATTGCCTGTTAATTAGTTGAAATTATTGTCAAATGAATACTGATTTTAATCCTCTCCTAGACCAGACACAACACACATCAAAACATCCTGGCATAAGTCTTAAAGTAGCTAATTAAAAAGTAGAGGCAATGTAGTTTGTGCACATACCATTTGTTTTAATTTAACATCATTTAACATACTTGTACTTGCTTAGACCTCTTGCCATTTGCAGCAACTTAATAAGAGACTGTTCAATCCTTTTTCAATGATGCCTGAGCCTCTTTAATAGAGAGAGGCAATATATATCAGCATGAAATTTTCCAATTTCTACTTTGTCCTAAGTGCAAATAACCAAAACCACCTTCATGTCCAAAACCACATGCACAACCCCCTACATTCTGAGCATAATATTCTGTTACAAAGACTGAATTAAATTTTACTAAACCTGTGAGTAACCTATTGCTGTTTAAGGGAATGTAATGATGCCTATATAGGTGAAGATTTTAACACCAGATCCTTGAAAAACTGAAATACATACTAGATTCATGTATTCAACATTTTATTCCACAATTCTATTTCCTGCCAACTCTTTTGGTGCTTTAATTCTCTACACATTGCCTTCTTAACTAATAGAAATGCAGTGACAAATAATGAAGTGGGAATGCAGTGAAGAAAAAGCATGTGGATACCTCAAGACTGAGAAGGTACAGCCTCTACTCTTTCACTACTTTGCTCCCTATCTCCTTACAAAAGGAGATGCAGACCAAAACTTAGGTGACCAGATGAAATTCCCTTCTCCGGGACACTGGAATTCCCTCCTACAGCATATAAAAGTCCCTGTACCCCAATGAGCACAGGGCAAATTAATGTACATGTTTTTGTATATGGATACTGACATCCTCATGTATTTCCTCCTCTCAGGAGGAATGGATGAGAATGGAGACGATTAAAGAGCAGGGGGAAAAAAAATCTTAATTGTTTGATTTTCCAAAATGCTTTAAAACAATTCTTGGTCAAGTCAATGAAAATTTGACTTCTTTTTCTCCTGTGAGCAATTAGACACAGGTGACAGATTGTGGAAAAAACAATCCCACAATGGTCTTTTGATTTGGACAAACTAATTGCCTTCTCACTGACTGCCTGCCAATAGCAAGGTTCTTCTGCTTAAGGTCCTTACCTAGAGCTCTGTGGAACTGCATTTGTGTCTCTGTCCTGTTAATTCTTGACATATTTTAAGAGGTAAGGCCTAAGTGATGTAGCCACATGCTGCATGACAGAGTCAGCAGGAACCTCTGATGATTCTCAGCCCATCCATCACACAAAGTGCTTCAGTGAACATTTTTTACAGTTTTTCTACTGCCAAGTGAATTCTCTTCCCCAGCACAACTATTTTCCACATTTTATCAATACTTAAAATACAGGTTACAAAGCAAACCCTTACCAATAAATAAGGGGAAAATTTACACTAAGAAGAAATGGTTAATTATTTTTATCAACATAGCTCAAGGTTCTTTGCCAATGTACTGATAGTGCTTTCCTTAATCAGGGCTGAGGTTTCAAGTACTGAATAATTGAGAGAGAAATAATACTCTGTCATAACCATCAAGCTTTTCAGAATAAGCATGTGGGTTATGATGATACTGAGAAATATAATAGGATGCTCCCAACAGCCACATGATATCTTTCAGCCAGACGTTATGCAGAAGAGAACCTGAATTCAGTCAAAGAAGGAAACATCAGATGCAGGGAAGATGCTTAAATCCTGACGGGTATTATTCCATCACTCAGTGCTATAATCCTTATAAGATTATTTTGGAAGTAAGAACCTACATTTTTTTCATTAAGCATAAACAAAGAATCATCTCTAACTTTACCTTTGCAGCAGTTCTTAACCTTAGGACAATGTTAGGACTGAAAGGACTGCCCTTTACCGTGCCTCAGCCACAGCAGAACTATTTCCAGAGAGAGCTACACCGTTCACCACACACAGAGACTGCCCCTTCTTCCTAACAAACCTTACTTCTACAACGATTAAGAATAAACTCTGCCTCTGCCTCTTTTTTTTTTTTTTTGGTTTTGTTTTGTTTTGACTTTCAGCATTCATTCTTGATTTGATTCACAACAGGTCGGCTCTTGGATTTAAAATTAGAGTATCTTCCTGATCCATCTCTGGGGACCAAAATTGCCTCAGGGCCTCTTTCCTTGGCTACAGCTCCATGCAGGACAAACTCAGAGCAGGACTCAACTCAGAGCACGACTCAGCTGGCAGCCACTGTTCTCCCCAACAGGAGTCCCAGATAGGAGAGATTCAGGGTACAGAAAACAAATAAAACACACTTTTACTGAGTGCTTTCTCAAACACATTTCAGTAACTACCATATCCATCCAAGAACTCAGCTTCCTTCTACTCCCGTGTTCTCAAAATTGGACGTGCTGGCTACCAGCATATACCAGGAGCTAACAATTGCCTTATACTAATTTCACCTTGTATGTTCTTTCTCAATTTGTCTTGGGTTAAAATTCCTATAAAGAGTAAAAAAATTAAACCTCATAAATGAAATTTGAATGCTGTTTCTCCTCTCACTGCAGACTAAATTTCACTATCATCATTGAAAAAAAATCATTACAAATAGTCTGCCTGTGTATGTCCTGCCAGTAGCTACAGTACAGAAGAAGTGAAAAAAATGACGAACTATTACAGAAACAGAATGAATTTTGGCTTCTCAAAATGAAATAGAGAAAAGAGGTGGTCACTTCCTACAAATGCTTCGGGAAGATAAACATCAGGGAGTGGAAAAGGCAGTACCAAGACAAGAACATGAGAGGCATCAATACATTCAGGCAGTGAATGATAAGGCTGCCAGTCTGGAGTGCTGAGTTCTGGAACAGCCTCTGAATGGGAAAGACAAGACACACTAGTGTTCTGTGATACAGCCGTTGTTGTTGATGGGCAAGTCAGGAGGTTTCCTTTACTGGTGTTCTCACCTCTTTACGCTTGCTCTGTTATGCTGATTGAAAAGTCTCCATGCATTGTTAACTGCAGTGTTAAAGAGATAATGCAGCACTTGAATCTTTCTGTTAGGGAGGCTTCAGATGGGTATGAACACCCTGTCATTCCATTTTAAAGATGGAATTCCCTCAGGTTATTCAGAGCACTTCACACAAATGTACAAGTATTCATTTTTAGCTCATACATACACAGAAAATATTAACAGATCTTTAAAGCCTTGCTTTAATAGCAAAATCTGCCTGCTAAACTTCAGTTATTCCTTTTGGACTAGACTGTTCCTGAATGGATGTAAATGATACTATGACAAATCAATTCTCAGGTGACAAAAGCACAACCACAGCAGTCAGCTACACATGCTGTCAGAACCTCATATTCCAGGGAAGGTGGTAAAAGGTTATTTTGGACACTTGCTGTTATTTGATCCTCTAATAGCAGTTGGGAATGCAGCCAAACCCCTACGCTGTTGGTGACAACAGACCGACAAATACTTTCTATCAAAGTGATTGATAAACTCTTTGCCACATTTAGTAATTGTTTTCCACAACTTCTGAGCTTTATTTCTACCCTGCCTACATAGCCCCTGATGGCTGTCCACTGAACAGCCTCTGATCATTAAACAATCAATTTCTTCAGCAGGTCTGAAAGCAGCAAATTTATAGAGCTGTCACCCCAACACCCAGCCATCTCCACCCTCATTTCTTCTTGACAGGATGGCCGGGCCTGAAGAGGGATAGCAAAAACAAACCAGAAGCACCTTGGAGAAGGACTGAAGAGAGAATTTAAGGAGAAAGTCCACACACTGGATACAAGAAGATTTAGGGATTCTTTATCTTTCACCAACCCAATGAAAATTTCAAACCTACCTAACATGCCTCCCAGGATTTATTCAGCCTGCTGTCACAGGAACAAATATGTTTTATCAGCATTTGCACTGAAAACCAGTGAAGGCACCACACACACCAGCATTAGAGCTCCTAACAAAGTGCTCACCGCAACTCAGGTACAAAGCTCTTTTCTCACAGAAAATGCACAGTTTACAGTATTAAGAGTAAACATCTCTCTTTCTACCCAGAGTTTCAGCTAAATTAATCTTTTGGAACTGCCATAATACAGCTTTTCCTGAATGAAAAAGTATCTTATTACCAATATTATTAATGTATAAAAAACCTACTTGCCAGCTGAAAAGTCTATTAATAATTGGCAAATTGAGCCTTTTCATTATTTTTCATCAAAGACCATACCATGATACAGCAGTTACTTTATTCCTTATCATCTCTCTCCTTTTATTTAACTCCTGACTTGCGGAAAAGTTTAAATCATCACAATTGTTTTCAGGAAGGAAATATTTAAAAAGTACAGTATCTGTAAAAGGCCAGGCTACTCAGGTGCAGTAAAAAAATTAAAGCTTGCCTTTTACTTGGGCAATACTGCCCTATTACTCCAGTGGATCAAAAGTCTCTCTTATAGGTTCCAAACCTTAAAAAAAGATGATACTTGGTATTAATCTGCAGTTCTGGCTGCAACCTGAACACTGATCCTTTGAGAACTGTTTTAAAATAAGTTTCAACTATCTTGAAGATGGCACTTTGGGATGTCGGGTTTTTTCACTTGAGACTTCTCAAAACCAACATATAAGATCTGTGTTTCTAGCTGAAAGTCCCATTTTAAAAGCTTAAGAGTAACATGCAGTACATCTTGACTAAAATATACTTTTCTGACCGTTCAAAAGAGTTAATGCTATTTAACGCCCCCAACAACTCTCAACTTCCCCCTGTTATACATGAAATCCCTAATTACCTTGGTCTTTGCACGTTAAGTGTTTTAATTAGTTAATTTTGAGTTAAACAATTTTAATTGAATGTTAATGTTCACCCATCAGTCCAGGTACAAATATCAAGTTCTGCTATTAGCGTTTTCACTTGTTCAAAGCAGTTTATCTGCACCAGTTCCAGTTAAAATCCCCCAGTTAAAAGTGTCCCAGTTAAAAATCCCTTTTCAAACTTTAAACCACTTGTACACTGCAAGAGTTGTTTTTCTCATGTTCACTGTATACTTTTACAAATGTTTTAAGATGTATTAAATGTATTTTAATATTTTTTTTAAAGGTTTCTACTTTGCACCTTAGTTTCAGAACCAGCTCCCAAAACCCAGTTTCTAACAGCCAAAAGCTATTTTTAGACCTTTGGCTGTTGGTCTGTAGGTAAGCTCCGTGGCAACCTGAATCTTAATGAGGACATGTTACCACCCTTACTCCAGCTGCTACTACCCCCCTGACAACGACGAGCTATTGGTAGACAGAGATGATCTGTCAAAAGGGAAGCACCAATCACTTGGGACCAAAGGGGTGTGCTGTGGGCGGTCTATGGGCGGTCTATGGGCGGTCTGTGGGCGGACTGGGGCGGAGCAAAGGCACTATAAAACAGCGAGTCAGCTTCAGAGCAGGGCAGAACACTGTGGGTGTTAGCTGTGGTATGTGCCAGTGCTGGGCACTTAAGCCTTACTTCTATTTAGGAGCCTTTAATAATTTTTCCTTGATTTTTGGATTAGCTAAAAGTTAGTCTAGCACTGCAAGTTTTTCCACCAGAGGTCCAGTGCTGTTTAAGCCTGAAGATTTCTAATCCCTGCGCTCCTGGGGCATACCTCTTGAGCCACTAGGATCCCGAATTTTCATATTTTTCTGGTTTTTGTAATTTTTCAATTTTTCCATTCTTAATAAAATATTTTAATTTTTCTAAGAGTTGTCTTGTGCCTTACACCGCAATAATTTTAGATGTGCAGAGATATGAGAGATGTTGTAAAATGAGAGACTATTTCTGTATATTTCTTCCTTGCCAGAATATTCTTCTTCCCTTAAGTAAAGCCTCTCTTCAAAATGTGTCCTAAAAGAAAAAATCGTGGTTTTGGAGAAGACACTGTATTAAGAAGCTGATCTGATCTTCTTAGTTCTCAAATTAATAGTTGATACCAAGTACAGTGTGTCTGACCGAAGACAAACTTCCCAGCTTTTATTAGATGATCTGAGTATTGCCTGACAGAAGGAATTATTTAATTCAGTTTTAGATTACAGGATCAAAGCTCAGTGAACAGCAGAGGGATTGGTTGGTGGGTTGGGTTTTGCTGTTTTGGGAGGGAGGTGGGAGCACACATGTCAGAAGAGAAGAGACTTTTAACCCTGTATCAGCGAGGTCACATACAAATGAATGGTATTGCTCTTTAAAATGAATGATATTTCAGGTAGTTATTAAAGAAGTAAGTATCTTATTTTTTACTTTCTCCCAGTTTTGAATAAGTGTTTCATTCCAGCACTTAGCTTAACATGAAACCTTTGTACCAATTCATAAATACAAATTCATGATCAAATTGTAAGGCAGGGAGAAGACAGTGAAATTTCGGAGTGCATTCTTCCTTCACACTGTTCATATCTAACCCAGCCTACACCTATACCTGTGGCGCCCCTGGTGAGTCTGTTGACAGCTACAGTGGTACACTAACTCCAGATCCAGAGCCAGTTTCCTCAATTTATATTCTGAAAAGATGCTGTTTTGCACTGAAAAATATGCTGACAGCATAAAGGAACAAAAAGCTGCTTGCACAAGGAAGCGTGTGCACTTTGTTATATTTCCAAACACATTCAGCACCTAGGCAGTCACGTTATGTCTGGATGTACAGAAAGAATGTAACAGGAGAACACTACAACAGAACAAACTCCTGGCTGCAGGACCACTTTCACCTCTAGGCACAGATAAAGCTCAGCAACTCCTTATCCCAAGGCCTGCAAGACTGAAGTAACATAAACACACAAAACTGTCCTTTGATGAGGCCATCCGAACACAGAACTCTGGTCAATGCTGGATGCCTATAGCAATAATTTCTCAAAAGATAGGAATTTAAACAGGAAATGCAAGGGAACAGCTCAGCCAGTTAAAGAAAAGGCAAACAAAAACAACTGTCAAGACCATGACAATCAACATGGACTTAGGAAAAAAAACCCAGGTGACATCAGTGGTGGTGAACAAAATGTCAGAAGGGTACTTGGACACTGCAAGCAGCCATGTGAAGTCAGTGATATTTCTCTCTGGAAGCTCACATCAGTCCTAGAAAGCACTGAAAGAATTCCAGTTTCTATGAGGTAAATGGGATCAGAAACTTTCCCTTTTTAAGGAAAAAAAAAGTTGTAAGTGATGCATGAACTTTTAAGGAGCTACCAATTTTATCCATACGTAGCTTCTGTTTTGTAGCTATGTGTAGATAAAAGCTACAACAAGATGGATGCAGGTTGCAAACTTACTCCAACAGTAGTTTGGCGCCTAAATTTTCATTGTACAGCTCCTTTAAACGCTACCACCTAATCCACCTTGTGAGCAGGCCATTTCAACTATTCTCTGCAGTTCTTCCCCCAAACATTTTACAATAAAAGATTTTAAAACACCAGAATGCTTGAAGGCCAGTGGCAACATACACATGGTCTCTTGGTCAACCCAACAGTATTATTAGAGTTGCCAGAACGCAGTGCAACCTTCTTGGACAGAAAACATCTCAAGATGTTTGAGTCCCCAGTGTTATCTGTGTTTGCCAGGGTGACCTGCATCCTAAGATACCTTGAACAATTGGAACACCTTGCAGACACACAAAAGCTGACTACACTGCTCAAAGGGTTGCATCTTGCTTGAGTGAAGGGAAACATTTCACATGGCAGTTTGGGTACCCTAAACCTCCTCTTCACACTCCAGCCTGCCCAATCCCCCTACCAAAGCAGCAGTTTGGTGAGCACATGGATTTCCTGTGTTTGCATTTGTAGCACAAAGGCTCGTGCAACCTTTTCACATTAAGGCCACCCAGAGACCACAGTAGTTCCATGGTGTCTCCTCCTACCCTCCACTGGTCCCCAGTTTAAATGCCAGAGCTTGTGCTGTTTGTCAGATAGGACACATGTAGCCTCTCTTTTATCTGCCCACTGAATTCTTCTTTTCAGTGTTTTTTCTGTCAGTCCTGTCTGAATGGGACAGAAGTTGAAAGGTTTGAAGTGTTTGGCAGCCAGACAACAGACGCAGGTGTTTTCACAGGAAACTGCTTTTTTCCTTACACATAAGCCATCACACTAATGCTGGCAGTCCCATCAGGGGCCTGACACTCCTTTTCAAGAGGCCAGCAATAACCAAGCCCGCAGGGTAAATTGTCAAGTGCCTACCACTCTCCCTCCACTTCTAAGTGGAAGAGAAGGGTTGAGGAAGGAGGTTCTTCAGACAACACTATCACAATTTACCCTACACTGTACATTTCACTTGGCAGAACCTGGAACAAGCCAATCAAGGCTTCTGCTGTAGAAATCTGTAGTTAAAACCAAAGAGCTGGAGAGCAATCACCATGTACCTAACTCATTTTAAGTCCCTCAGAGAATCTGATCATTGGTAAGGAAAACCTGAAAACCTCTTGAAAAAAAAATTAAGCGTTATTGGATGCAGCAATTTGTATGTGAAATACAGATGACTATAATGTTGATGTAAATGAGAATGTGTCCACAAGACCCTTTAAAAAAGAATACACATCACCTATGGTGTTTGCCTTGGTGACCTGAAAGATTTATACAAATTTTAAAAAGGCCATAGACCTGCTTATGGAGCTTCATATAACACCGTTAGTCTAGGCTTTTGGTTAGTAGGATTTTTAATTCTTCCTTGCCATTTCTTGAATCCTGCCTCATTTAGAATAAAAATCTTCAGTTCAAATTTGTAGTTTACACGCTAAGGGCTGCCTTGTTCTCTTTGCAGCTACTTGACTCACCTCTATTTTCCCAGAGAAATTGTTTTCTATGTAGAACAGCATCACCACTGCTATGAAGACCTCATGAGTTGTGACAGGCTCTTTAACTTCGGAAAAAATTAAGAGACAGAAAGAGATTGTGCTTATAGTTTTGTTTTCACAAAACAACATATACAATAAATGAAACAACTTTGTTAAAATTATAGTAAAAAGGCTTTGCCATGCCAGGCCATCCAAACCGTTGAGATACACACACTATTTCTGAATTGCATATATTAAATTCAGTAGGAAATCTGGTATTAATACTGGCTCAGACATCATTTTTGACAAGTCAGATAACACAGAGCTCAGCTACTGTGCCAGCTCTCAGTTTCATACATTCTTAGAGAAAAAAATGAGTATTTCCTCATTTGGCAATGTCAAAGGAACAGCTGTACAGCTGTATGTTGTGTCTGACCAAACATAAATTGTTTTCTTAGTCCCAAAACTTCAAGACTTGTAAAAAAACCCCAGTACAACTAAAAGAAGGAAAAGGTGTTGCAGACTTGATTTGATTGGCAACAATTTGTTAAAAACAAGTTATACTTGAATATGGCAAAGTTAGTGAACTGCATTATCAGGAGATAGTATCAGCTGTTAGAATCATTAGAACTGATAGAAATGATTGCATTACTGTGCCAGCACTAATATAAATCCTAAAAATTAATTTTTTTGCTACGACTGTCTTCCTGCACCCTGTCGTAGTCCAATTTTATGCTAACTTATCAGCAGATTCAGTTGGTGCCAATTGAGAAAGTGATATAAAGACTGACGTGATTGCTCCTACTGAGCCTCCTGATCTCTCCTAACACTGCTGGTCACTCAGAGAAAACTTCGCTATGGCAGGAACTAGAACTGACCAGTCACCATGCTACTCTCTCTGCTGTGTTTGTCCACCCCATGCCATCCTTCTCACAATCACTACAGCATTTCTTCTTTAAACTGCGCTTCATTCCTGGGAAAAGACCAACTCCTCTTCTGGGGGGAAAAAAGCTCCAAATGGCACCATGAGTGTCACTGATATCTGCATTAATGTTACATTCCAGAAACTATTACAAATGTTGTCATTTAGGCACTAAACTACTCTCCACATAAGCACAGCAGCTCAGAGCAAGCCACAGCAGAATATTTTTGCTCCTTTCCAGTTTACATGTCCCCTTCCACAGAACCATATAGTTAGATTGCCACCTTTAAATGAAAGAATCTGTAAAAGAAGTGTGAACTTGCCAGCATGCTCTATAGTCTTTCCTCACACAGTCTCCTAAAACAAGCTGTGCCTTCAAAACAACAACCAAGTGTTAGGTACAAGCCAACAAGCAGCCAGAAACCAAATCCTTCCAAGATAATCAAAACAACCCTGGACAAATCCAGCCAATGGACTGAAATGTTATTTAGGAAGGGGACGACAAACAACACACAGAGCGAAAGACTACATAAAAATTGTTTCCATAGAAATCCTGTCTCCTAAAACAGTGGTAGAAATCACCATGGCAACTAACCTAAGGAATTACGATGCAGATTTAAAATTTACCCTGGGTTAAGGATTAGAGGACAAACCAGGCCACTGCTTGAGCAGCTGTATTCCTCTTGGTGCAAGTGGAAACAAGATGCTTGCTTAATCACAAATTATTATTTCTTTTGCCATTAAGTAAGATCTATTACTAATTTTCTTTTCCAAAGGATAGAGTTGCACATGGGTTTTGACAATTTTTAAAAGCTATATTTCAGTTGTCTCCCTAAATTGCAAACAAAACCACCAAAAGCACCAAGGTATCCTGGACATTGTTTGTAAGCTCTCTATGAAATGGGAATCAATAACCTGGTAGAAAAGAAAGGGATTTAGGTGGTTTTCTGCTCATTCTACAGAAAAGCCATGCAATTTTTTTGGTGCAGTCATGTATTCAAAGGAATCTGTGTGACTCCACTAGTAGGGAAGATAATTTGTCTTTTGAACAAAATGATACATTCTCTGCTAGGTACAATTTATATTTTGAGTCTCAGCTGGCTTTAAAATCTAACTCTAAATATTTTAGGTCTGTTCATAGCCGTACTGATTTAGGGAGGAAAAAAACCCAAACAAGTGACCTCTGGCTACTGAACACATTTGGTTAAAAATTAGTATTTGTTAGGAATGATGAAACCATTGTTATCTGAGTATTTACTTTCTATACTTAATGGCAGTTAACCAACTCACAGGAGTTTGTGAAGCCATGCCTTAAGGTCTTAATTTTCCTTCACTTTCACAGCAGTAATTTTGGTGCTGCCACCAGTTTCAAGGTGTGACATATATTCAAAATCCTGCTTTGAGGAAATCCAGAGTGAAAGTTAGTTTAGGTTGCCGAAAGTTACCTCTCAAGAACTGTTTTGGTCTCCTTTAATTCCATTCCAGTTGTTGTATTTAGGACACAGATGGGTGAATAACTCCCTATCGGCTGCTCACCTCTTCAAAAAACACATTTATTTCAAATATAAAGGTTACTTCTGAGGACAGCTAACCTAATGTTAAGAGGTCTTACTGTCTTCCTGTTTTTTAAGTCCCTTACATAGTTTAAGACTCTAAATAAAAACTCTGGCTTTAAATGACATCTTGAAACAAAAGATATTTGTGAACTATTAGCTATGGCGGAATTTGCTATCATGCATATGGCTGATCCAGTTCCCTCCCTTAATTGTACAGAGCTTGTATTTGGAAGATCTGACTAATAAGCTAAGAGGGTCTTTATGACTTTCAGTTTTCAAACAGCTGGCTGGTATGGAAACAAGATGTCTTGGCACAGAGAATTATTTATTCCTGTGTAGATTCAGTGTGACTAATTATGTGCCACATATCAATGAAAATCTGCAAAATAAGTGTAATGTGAAACATCTAGCCAAATTCTGGCAAAAATTCTTCCCCATCATTTATCCATTAAAAAATGTTTTTATGCAGAGGTGTAGGATTTCCACAGCCCAAGAACAACACCACATTTGGCATATTCTCAGCACGAAAAAAACCAAAACCAACCCGACCTACCTCACGAGCACTGTTCATTCATTCTCTGAAGTACATCAGTTCGTTTTGATTGTATGTTTTGGTTGTAGTCTTCTCTATTGTTTTACATTATGTTTTCTACGTGTTGGTTCCAGAAGACTGGAAATTTTTCTTTATGTCACTGTGCTTCACAAATTTTATATTGTGGTTAAGTGCAGCATTAGTTGCTAAGATGTTACACAGGGATATACAACAGAGCTAAATTTCTCTTGCCCCTGTGTGTTTATCACAGTCAAGTAGAGGAAAAAGAGAAAATGGGATTAGACTATTCTTGCTTTTCCTGAAAACAGTTGTTTTGCCTTTCAGGTAAGAATGTTTTTCGTCTTCTTTATCTGCCCATTCAAGCTTTTGTGGAATTCTTATGTAAGTAAATAGGAAGAGGACAAACACTCTCAACAGCTCTGAAAATGCTTTTGACTTCCACCACTCTATGTCAAGTCAGGAACAGAAAAATTCTGATACCATGTTTTACATCAGACAGGTATACACAGAACACAAGAATTTCTAACCACTCAGCATGACTTAAAATGGTAAATTAAAAAACAACAAAACACAACAATACAACTCAACAAAAAAATTAAATAAACTTTTCCAAGTGGAGCAGATATTTCCTTTTGTTTTTGTCCCTTTTGTTGAACACTTTATACACCTTTTCTGCAGCACAAAAAGGCTTTTTCATTATTAATGTCTGAAGGTAGCTGATTGCCAGTTGAGCAGTCTGCTACATCACAAACTGAAAAAATTGTCCCTTATCTGCTGCATGGCTCCAGTGTAGTGCACCTGCCTTCAGCTCACCAGGCCTGAGAGCCAAAGTCTGGGCTCCAAATGGAGCACTTCACAGAAGTGCTGGTGAAATCCTCCCCAGAGAGCCTCTTCTGTGGATTTAGGCTTTTGGTTTTGTCTTAGGGACTGGTGGAGAGGACAAGCACTCTCTGCCACCAGTCAGCTTCCTTCCTGTTAACACACCCTGATTTTTCCTCAGTAAATGTGACCATTTGCCTGCAGACTCAGCAGCCACTGCTGCATATCTCCTCTCCTACACATGGGTTTCCTATGCAGAGTTTACACCTTTATTAGAAGGAAATTAGTCATTACCCAGGCTCTTGACTACAAAGAAAGGAAAATGTCATCTTGGGCCGTACCAGAGAGAAAAGCCTATTTGTCACTCCCTAGGATCTGGAGGTGGGGTTCTTGCACTCACGTGGAATGAAGGATACGCACGCGCTGCATGGAGAAGAGGCTGCCACTTTGGGAGCCATGAAGGCTGGCATACACACAACAGACCTTTCTAACCAGGACCTGCAACAAGGAGTGCAAATTTTCCTCCTGGAATTTGCTGCTTCCATATGCAACAATCTGTCCCAAGGGGTGTCATCCAGCTAAAGTCACTTAGTGACCTACACAGACCGCACCAGCCCTTACAGTGAGGACCTCCACAGGGCTTCATAAAATTCCAACCACAGGCTGCCTCCTGAGTTCAGCAAACGAGCAGAGAGGGAGAACAAACACTTTCAACCTCCTGTGGTGAAGTGTCTGAAGACGCAAATCTACTCTCTATGATGTTGTCTTGGTTTGAAAGACAGGTGTCTGCTAAGGAAGGCAGAAGCCTCCCGTGGAATGGCAGAGCAAGAATAACATCCCGCCATAAGGACTTAGCAAACAAAGTGCTATCTATCCAGTAAACTACACGAACCACATCAAGCACAAGACACTTCACTATCAGAGGAAAAACTAAAGAAACAAAAAGAAAAAACCACCAAAACTCCCACAGCTCTACATATTGCTAATCATATAGAAGAGATAAGCAGTGAAAAAAGGACTGGATTCTATGAAACTAGGCTAAAATATATTGGCTGGGTATCTTAAAATAAACTGGAGTATTTTCCTGCTTTAATACATTTGTGGTTAAATAGTGTTTAGACATACCTTCTGAATTTGTTAACAGCTTCTCAGGAAGCTTTTCAGAGAGCAAAGGTTAATACACACTTGGAATTACCCGCTTGATTTGTCATCCCATCTTCATGTGGTTAAGCCTATCGCAGGAACCAATATAAATTTAACACCACTTCAGGAAAAGCTTAACAATATCCTGTGTCATATCGTTTAGAGGAGGTCATGTAAGTTCCAAAGGCAGCCTTTCACATCCACCGTATGACACTATTAAATCCAAATGTTTAGAACAAGATCTTATTAAGATTACCCAGCTAGACTGGGGATACATAGTATTTTACCTATAAAGCACTGTAAAATGTCTTGAAGAGTTGGCTTCACACGGATGCCGATTTCAAAGATTTGCTGTTTGAGAGTCTTAATTAGGCAGCTGTATTCTAATAGACTCTTTAGCTATCTCTGAACTAATATTTCCTAAGCAGCTTGACAATTCAAAGTACTTTATTCTTCATATGTTGTTGCTTTTGGCTACTTTGCTCTACTAAATCACCCTCAAATTATTTCTGTCAGCAGTGTGTCAGTCGAGTAGACTCTTAAGCTTCAGCCTCCCACTCAGGTGAAAAAACACACAGGAAGTCTTGTATTTTTTGACTATCAAAACTGAAAAAAAAAGGATTATTTGTTGCAGAGAATGCAAATATTAAACAGTTGTAACATGCAAATACATTACCACCTCTAGCAGTCTGAGGTTTCCCCATTAGCCCAAATCATTAGGCTATAATCAAGATTGTTTATCTCATTCTCTCTAGAATAAGTAGACAAGGAGCTTCCTTCTCCACTGCTTCTCATATTTTTTTTTTTCATTTTGTCACATCTGCATTCAACCCTAAAGTTCTGGGACAAAGACCAACCCCACTTTCCTTGGGCACATCCACATGGGGTTTAAACAAAAAATGCAACCAACCCCACACACATTTTCTGTGCAAATCAGATTTCTGGATCCTGGATGAAATAAAAACCAAAATGAGTCAAAACAAGATGCAACACACCCACAAACACCTTCTGGTTTTAACTATAAAGGTAAAGGTATGTGCAGCTTCATTATTTGAAATAAAATTCATAGTGCTGCACAGATGAAAGAATTACAGGCACAGGAAAGAGCTTTTCCACTCACATTTCAGACTTCATTTTAATAGCGTTCACTGTGAGATTTACAGGAGACTTCACTTACATGTGTACACTTGCAAATACACAGCTCACCAAACCCCTAATTTCTAACTGTGCCTTGTTGGTAACATCTCCATCTTGGAAGATTTTGCTAAGATATTTGCTATTAAACATTTCTGTTGACTTGCAACTTTTTGTGACTTGAGCCACAAAAAACCCAAGACGCAAAATGCCTCAAGTGAGACAGTTGAAGCCAAAGTGTGCCTTTTCAAAAATCCATAACCCTGCGGTTAAGTGCTATGTCTTGAGATTAAATTCCCAGAACTTTTGCTGCATCTTAGGGTTTCCATCTGCAAGACTAATGCTCTGATTTCCGTACCTTACAATACCCTGGTGGGAAGTATTCTCAATTTTATCTGTTTAGGGTTTTCATGGATGTCTATTAATCACCCACTGGAATACAGACTGGATCTCAAGGTCCCACTTGGTAAGAACCTACTCCTAGGGCTCCATTTCCCTCATCAGTGCATCATATTGTTAGAATTCTGCCCAACAGAGCGGATATTTGCATTTCTTCTGGAAACCCATGGGGATAGAAGCTTCATTAGAACTGATTAAAAAAATGCTTTTCATTCCAGTCTAAAGTAGATCAACTCTGAAAGGGAGAACTAACTGTCTACAGAGATGGGCCTTGTAGAAGTGAAAGTCTCTTTTTTCACAGTGGGAATTGAATGGCTCACTCATACCCCATGCAACTCAGCAATTACTCAGTTACTGGAGAGAAGAGTGGAAGGCAGCATAAAAGTCCTCTTGCAGGTGTTTTTAAAAATTAATCTTCCATTGTCTTGGGTTTGATATTAAACAAAAAACCACATAAAAAACCTAAACAACCAGAAAAACCCCCCAAACACTGTTTCCTAATGAAAGAAAGAAAAAATGCAATATTATCTTTTTCCCAAGAGCAAAAGAAGCAGAGGATACTAACCTGATCATTCCTGCCCTTGGCAGGGGGGTTGCACTAAATGACCTTTGGAGGTCACTTCTGACCCAAACCATCCTGTGACAATCTGCTGTGTCAGCACGCTGCTATACACCATTATCAGAAAGAAACAAGGCCAAAAATAAAGACGGTTGCATAAGTGACAGAAAATATTTCACACATATTGTAACAAGCCATGAAACTTCTCTCAAAGGGCAAGTTATTTGTGTTTTATACTGGATAATTAATGTCATTAGAGAACACAGAATTAATAGCCCTCATTAAAAGCATCTAGAGAATTTCACTGCTACAGTGGCTGTGACCAATCCAGAATGCCCAAGAACAAATCAAGGTTGTATCCTTCACTCCTGTATGTAATTTTTGCTGAATATACTTTTATTCATTATACATACAGTCACTCTAGATCTCTCTGTGTATTTATTTTCATTGAAAAAACATTGCTTTATTCCTGTTGTAATAACATCCATTGGCTGCAAATACAAGATCTCTATTTTGGCATTGAACAGGAGCAGGTACCCTGCTCTGAAGGCTTGAAATCTAAGGAGCATTTTAACGGGACTGATAAGGTTTAAATGAAAAAGAATCTCCAATATTAAAAAAGAGCAAGTTTTCAAGTCTGGATAGACATGCTGGGAAATTTTTTAAAGTAATTAAAAAAAAAAATCAGTAAGCTATTTCCCCATCAAGTCATTTGTAATCCGTCTTGATAATGGAACACAAAAGTGGCTCTAAGTAGTTTTCAGAACACATAGGTAGAATACATATTGAGCTTTCTACGTCTACATATGTGCTGAACCAATTAAAATTGGGGTCTCAACATCGAAATTCAGCCAGTTTCAAGAAACACCGAGACCAACTTCTCCACCTGACTGACAACAGGTTGTCTGGTAAAAGCTCCCCAGCAATCTCACTGGGATGGGTAGTGCAGCTGCAGGTTAGTTCCAGCTCTCTGCTGCATGTGTAGCCAACAAGTAATTGCTTTAAACTTGCAAACATTTCCTGTTTGCAGAATGTCTCTGCACAATGTAGACGCTCCTTGAGCAAAGCAACCCCCTGAGGAAGGACACTGTGGGCATGAAGAAGGAAAAAGCTTGCCTTTAAAGGATTAAAAAAAAAAATGACAAAAATTAAAAAAAAAAAAAGCTGCTCTACTTCTGTATGACACTGCTGCAACAGTCTCCCATTCTGGAGCCTGTCTGTAGCCAAAAGAAAGGATTAAGCTACATTGCAATAACTGAAACCTGTGCACCACGTTCCATCTGTTATGCTGACAGACCAGTGCTAAGAAATGCTAGGAAAAAGCTAACATGATACTTCTAACAGCTTTCATTACTAATCTAATAGAGGAACACAAATCTGAACTCCTGGGTTTAATTTTCACCGCTGGGGAAGTGTCTGGATTTCCTGCCACTCTTCTTCATGCTTTTCTTTGCCAGCTTGCTGCCTGCTTTCTCCAGGCCAACAACAACAATTTTCATACCCAACACCAACCAACACTCAGGCAATGAGCACATGTTGAAGAAAGGTGGGTGGAAAGGGAACACCCACGGGAAGTACACAGGAAAAGAGCTGCTGAATTGTAAGAAAAATACATTTTTACTTCAGGCATTCATGACATTTAGATTGAACCTACAGCTTACAGCAGGAATTCAGCTATTATTACAGCATTTAACTTACGCCATGACTAACAAAACTAAAGCTGAGAAGTTGTAATGTCTTAATTTGTTCATTGAAGAATTATCCTTGCAATACAGGTCTCATGATATGAGTAACAAGGCACGAGTCACTCAGTTCTTCATGAGAAGGGTGGCAGCTGTTGTGCCACATGAACTCAAGCACTGCACTCCCATCACCCTCACTATGGGTTTATGAAAAAGTCTTAGTCTGTTGTTTCCAGTTTAAGAAGTCAAAAGTACACAGTGAGTTCAAATCTAAGGCTCCTGGTAACTCCAGTTAATACATTACACACATTGATCAAATGGAAATGCTTGTGAACAACTGTAACTTTTAGTCACATTTTAGTTAAAATGGGGTAATTAGGATCTGTAGGACTGCGCTCTTTCTTTCACTCCACTGTACTAATTTACGTCAATTATATCACATTTTGTTAGGCTTAAAAAAAAAAGCATTCCAAATTACTTATATAAAACCAGTTGTTCTCCAATTTTAATTTAACTTGCTTCCTGTACCATCAATAAATTCAACAGAAGGTTACATCTCTTGGAGTTAGAACTGTGTTGAAAACAAAGCTGCAGCCTGCTTTCCTGGATGTGTTTACATGCATTATTATAGTTTGATCTGCTGCCTAACTTCTGAAGCAATGCATTTTTTTCTCCTCTGTCATTATTTTGAATGCAGCATGTTCACTAATGCTGATTACTTTTCTGCTAGGGATTTTAGCCATCTGTGCTAACACAGTTGCTGAGAGAGTCACACACAATAGGGATAATAGTCATTAACATGAAACAACAATAAAAGACCTAAATTTGCAAACTCCAACTCTGCCAACAGTTCATGATTAATGAAAACTAGTGCTTACTGAAAGCTGATTATGTGCTTCATTCTGTGTGAAGCCTGAGGGGCTGAAGCTTAGAACACTAAAATCCTTCAAATTCCACCCAATTTAATGAATCTCTTCAATTAACTTTGCAGATTGAATCACTGAGTCAGCACAATCAGTGCAGCAAAACCTATTAGAATAGATTTTCCTCTGTCTTGCTAAAAAAGCATCAGTTGGTGATCACAGCTGATTAAGCAATACAAGACAGCACAGCACACCCAGAATATTACTTTTTCTTTGAACTCACAACTTCACAAGTTTCAAAGTACTGCTTGCATACTTACCTAGGGTTAGCTTAGAGTTTAGACAAAGGCAATGTCTCAAGCTTGGGGTAAAAAGGCAACCATAATATTGTGTGTGGTGTAGCCATTACTGTTATAGGAAGAGTTTGGGTGCAAGCAAAGAGTTACTGGGGAGCGAAGACTCTAAGAGCTAAGGAAAATATAAACAAAGCAAACCAAAAAACCACACTTCATCTCTTTTTCTCAATAGTTTTCTTCAATTATGTTTCGTTTTGATATGTGGAAAAGACTCCACAACTCAAAAGTTGTAAAGTAGGTATGTTAAAATCAGCTGAGGTGGCATGGGGGATATTTCCTCCAAAGGCATGCACACCTTCAGCAGCTCCTGGCTTAGTATTTATCCAGTTACAAACTACATATCAAATTACACAATACGCCTATATATATTCATTGCCTGCCCCCTCTTCATATTATAATTAGCCTCAAAGTCACTAACATATTGGTGCGCTTGCACAGTGCCGCCTGGTGGTCGTGGGCTGGGGTCTCTGGGATGAAGTAAAGGTCTTCCTCAGATGAAGTAAGTAGTCTTCCTCAGGTTAAACTTTTTACCTCACCTTCTTGCGCATGCTCTCTAAGTTCCTGGCCCAAGTCCAAACTTCAGAGCTGGTTTGGGCTGGTTTCAGGGTCTGAGCAGGATCTTCGGTCATGGTTTCTTCCTCTTATCAATGGTCTCCTACATCCTCCCTTTTGCTTGGCAAGCACAATAAATGTTAAGCAAGCAATATGCATTGTTTAGCAAGCAGCTACAAAATTCAGCAATACTAGCAATACTGTGATCAATAGTTAATTCTTAAAATTCTAAGCCCCCTGTATCAGTTTGTTTTTGCTGTTGTTGAATTATCAGTGAGCCAAGATTAATCACAAATAAGATACCAGATTAAGCTGAAACACTGCTGGTTATTTTATCAAGGCCACAAGTGAGATAGCACCCTGTTTTAAAATATCTAACGTAATATTCTCATTATTATGAGTGGCATGAACTTGAGGGTCCTACAGGCTCTTCTAGGTCAGTTGCCAAAGCCAGACTGGAGCCTGGCCACCATACATGGGCTGTGAGAGCCAAGGGCTATATAATCAAGGTGGATGCAGCACCCAAGGAGGCGGCACAAGGGAGGAACAGAGCACTTCTATCAAAAAGGCGGAGTTAAGCAACTTGCAACCACTAAAAACAAGGCCATCCTTACCCACCTCAGCCTTATTGCTGGTCTTGCTGTTCCCTCGGCTGTTCCATGATGTTTCCTGACCTTACTAAGCCCATTGCAGCGGGCTAGAAGACGACAAGGTAAATAGATTGCTGCTGGTGCAGTGAGTGCCCTTGCCCATGGAGAAGGGAAGGTGGCACTCACAGGCGAGCCATCAGCCCAGCCTGACTCCTGGTAGCTCACATGGTGAGGTTGGTGTGTTCCTTTGTTCTTCAAACAAAGTAAAAAATGCACGTTGATTAAATTCCTGCTTATCTACCAGGTTCTTAAAGGAAGGGTTAATGACAACTGTGTGACTGGCAACACCACTGGCAACCCCACAGAAGATCCGTTTCTCAGTAATTTATTAAAATATGTTTTTCCATTCCTCCAGTATTTCACAGAACAGAGGAAAGTACTTTTGAGAAGATGTCTATCCTACAGAAAAAATTACTAATACTACAAAATACTCCTTTGCTGATACTCTGCAAGAAATGACAGGTTATAATCCCAACATAAAGGACTCTAAATTGGAGTTAAAATAAAACCTCTAAGTTATCTAGTGATTAGGGTATTTAATTTACTTATTTTCAAATTGCAGAAAGAATCAGAACATTCAAAACTGTCTATAAAGTTAATTGCATCACATGTAATTAAATCATTAAATGCACTAATTATATCACATAAATTTAATTAAATACCAGATTACAGTCACAGTTGTGCAACAACTATGTCTGGAGACAACAGAAAAAAGACAAAAATTCTGGTTTTTTTAAGTCCTACTACCTCCCCCCCCCCCCCAAACCAAATCAATTAATTGTCTGTTTCTAATTAACTATAATAGGCATAAAACAAACACACTATGAAAGAAAAATGTTTGATCTCCAGTTTTTCGTGCTTTATGGTGTTCAGTTAAAAGTAGATTTTTAAAAATCATTCCACTGTATCCTGCTCATAAACACTCAGTCCATTCATATGGTCCTTCTCTACACGTCATCTGTATTCCAAGAGAACAAAAACCATCTACTAGGTATTCAAATGCCCTGCTTTTCATAATGTTTTTTTTTTAAACAGTCTTGGCTTAAGTTGTACAACCAGAAGCTTCAATTCTAGTGATGTTACACATAAGCTTTGAAGGAGAGTCTGATACTCCTCTACTGCCTGACAAAAGAAAACCTAAACTATTAAAACCAGTGTGTGTTCTATTTTATTTATGTTACCTAAAACATATTCTCAGATCAACTCAGATGGTTTTGTGGGCAAAGTTAATTCCATCAGTTTTTTCACAGTGAGAAAAGAATTTTTAGTGTCTCTAAGCAAAAAAGCTCACAATGAGAGATTGTTTAACTTCCCTATATAAACCTCCAGGGCTGCTTTGCCTGTTGTACAGGAACAGCAAAGCAAATACTCCTGTTTGAAAGACTCAGGTGTAATTCAGCTCAGGGTTCTACAATCCATGGACTGCTCTGACACATCCTACAATTTCACTTCAAGTATTGGAAATTCTATATTGCATCAGTGCAGGACCAAGTTGTTCACTGACTCTCAAGGAATGATTCAAATTTGAACTATTAAATAATGGTCCCAGAATTTCTGATGCTTCATTAAAAAAACCCACACTAGGAGATTAAAAAAAAAAAAAAATTGAGGTATACAATGCCTACTTAACTGTCAGGAAACAGCAAGCAAAGTACTGTGGGGTTTTTGGTAAGAAAAGTTAACACTGAGAGAATTAAATCTGTAATAGAAGTATTCACAGTATGTATTTTGAAGTCTTCAGTTAAAAAAAATAATCACGCACACCAAACAGTTTTATTTGTTTTAGTGCCACATGAAAAACACATAACAACGATTTAAAAGTCAGTCAGTCCTCAGAGCAAGACAAGATCAAATCTATGTTTCAGTGTTTGCTTTTGGTTTGGTTTTTGTTTTTACTCTTTTTTCTGGGGTGGGGGAGATGTGTTGGATTTTTGGTTGGTGGGTTGAGATTTTTTTGACAGTTAATTCACTGTTGCACAGCACTACTTGCAAGAGCTCTTGACTATTTAAACCAACTCATGGAGGGGAAAAAAGATGATTTTATATATATACTGTCCATCACAATCCCTTCAGTTTTGTTACTCTAGTTCCATTGTGCCACTATCACTATTTGCTTTACAGCATACTGACAGATTAATGCAATTTTATTAAAAACTAATGCAGTTGTGAGGCTGCAAATACTAAAATTTTAAATATGGAGCACTGTTTTGCTCTGATAAGTTTTTATTCCAGAAATTAAATAAAATCAATCCTCTTACCTTCCTTAAAACCTAGTATGCTAACATTGAAGTACAATATCGTCTCATTTATTTCTATCAATTGGAATACTGTTCTATATAATAATATTTTTATAATTTGATTCTCAAATGTGCCATGGTGTTGGAGCAGCACGAGCATGGGATGCAGGGGACAGGAAGGGCCTCTCTGCAGTGGTTATCCCTGCAGCTTCTGTCCCTTGCTGCTCTGCAGAGGAACTGTGACCTGCGCACTCACAGAGACGGTATCCATGATCACACTTCCTGATGGAACCTATAAATGTGCCAGCTTACCCAAAAACCTGCTGGAGCAGGTACTGCACTCTTCCCCTCAGCTGAGGGACTGTTCTGCTCATAGGCACACGAGTTGCTTGGGGACATGCAGTGAACTTGTGATTACCCAAGCAATAATTTGGGGAACTCACGTGCTGCACTAGTCAGTGTGAAGGGGACCAAGTCCTCTTTTGATGTGTGTGGGTTTGGGGTGGTTTCTCTCAAACGCAAGGAGCCCATGAACTAAAGCTTACAGAATACATTGCCCTGTAAGTTTGGGAAGATGCAAACAGACTGTGACAGCAGTCCATGTAACAAATAGGTTTTGATGTTATGCTAACTAATTGCAAACAAGCCCGAGAAAACCAATTTGCTGCTTGTCCACTAAGTTGTTCAAAAGCTTCTGTCTCCCACAATGTGCAGTATGTCCAGAACTCAGGATTCAGGACCACTTGGAAAAGTTTTAAACAGGGAGATACCCCTAGTGCAGCCAGGGCTTGTCAGACTCTCCAGCAGTTTCATATCTGAAGGTCACAATTTTGAACAGAATTTGTTTTATTAAAAAAGTTTTGTTTTTATTAAAAAAGTGCTTATGCAAAAAGGAGTTGAGATTTTCAAGTTGCAAAATGGAAGTAATTAGTTTTTACAGTTTTCTTGGCTTCTACTTAGATACAGATTTTTATAAAAAGAGAGGAGAAAGGACAATCAGAGTAGCATGTAAGAGTCAGAAATACGAGATCCAAGATACCCCAGGACCAACCTCTGATATAAATGTCTGTCAAACAACAGTAAGTAGAATACTAATAATACTACATCAGAACGTGTCTACAATCTTATTAGCAGGAGCTAACAGCCACAAGTGTTTCTAGCTTACATTTGGAAAAGAAAAAGACTAATCATACTACAAGACTGATACAATTCTTTCTCTCTCCTGTTGTGACTTAGAAAGCTCTTATTAAAACAAAATCTTTAGAGTACAAATTAGGAGAGTTATCTGAAGATACAGAATTGATTTTCAATAATTCCTGTAAGCCTGGAGGGACTCCAAAAGCTGTGGCTATATTTAAAACCAGTAAGTGAGATGAATCAGGCAACCTCTGCCCCATCAGTCTGAGTTCCAAATAAAGTAACAGGACTCTGCCATTCAGAACCACTAACAAAGCTTTTAGTGAGATTGTATAAAGTCACAGTGTTTATGGCAGCTAGACTTTGTTTGACGACAGTTTGGTTTAGGCAGTAAAGGCTTTGATGTGCACAGGTGAGATCCTTGGCATTTCAGCTCACTCCCTGGTGCAGGCTGGGTCACCCAACATCTTAAGTTACAGCTTGAGGATGAAAAAAGATATATACATATATTTCTCTGGACTACAGAAACAGTTTTATGATTTACAGCTAGCAGATCCAGAGTCAGATATGGATTCCAAGGGTTTGCACAGAAAGGGACAGAGCTACACCAATTAGAAGTACAGGAGAAAGCCATGCTAAAGGAGTTTCAGGTAATTATTCATCAGGTGGACCAATCTGGTCTAAGCCATATTCAACACCTTCAGCTATGACTGAAGCCACAGGAATGGAAGATGCTCAGTAGGTCATTAACACCTCTCAGCATGTTGCCCAAATTACGTACATTGGTGTCACTCCAGCAATCACCAAGAAAGTTTAAGGTTGTCATTTGAGATTGACTCAACTTAAATTCCCCCAGTTCCTCATTTTAGTTCCAATATCTTACTACAAATTCTGCACAAAACCTCATTACAACAAGAAAAAAGTTGGTATGTTCTGTTATGCCTCAAAGTCCTAAAGAAATGCCTCAAAGTCACAAAGAAAAAAGGCCAGTTTTCTGAGAGCTACTCTGTTGAACATTGGCCAAGTAAAAGAAACAGTTGTAGGATTTTTAAGTGCTATTTTCCAGCTCCTCTTCTTTTGTTTTTGTCAGAAATACTGACAAGCACTTCTAAATTTGCCCCAAAGAAGAGTTAACCAGAAATTTTCAAACACCATTAAGGTTCCACTAAGGTAATTTCAGCTTCAATTTAAGAAGAGTTCACTCATCATTAATCAAATATGTCAATGAGCCCTTTGGCCTAATGGTTTTGCATACAAAAAAGGAAGGCTAGCACAATGACTGCAAAGCAGGCACACTGACAAACATTTCCAACAGCCTCACAGTAAGGAGATCAGACTGAATTCTTTAGTAAACAGCAGTAGCAAGCTGCCCCCATCATCATCATGTGTATTAAAATGCAGTTTGGAGAGGAGCTCAGCTTCTCCATACCACAGCCATGTGTCAGCTCAGGAGGCCTCAGAGCTGTGGCTGACAAAGGACAAGCAGTGTTGGGAACACACAGAGAAGGGATGTGGATTAGTATCTTCACCTCTCCAGCTTGATCACAATTTGGCTCTGGTTTTACTCTTTGAGCACTTCCAACAACTGCACAGGCCCACCATCACCTGTGTGATCCAGGAAGGAGATCTCCATGCCCTGACTCCTGTTCACACTAACCCAGGAGCACAAAGCTTGCCCTCCCTGCCAACTTCCCTGTTGGAACACCACCACTTACAAGTCTCACAGAACAGGGATCTATCTCCCACCAGATCTCCCATCAAATCCCACATTTTCCTCCAACCAGTATAGCTGGGGGATCAGAATTCAGATGATGAATTCCACTGTTTCCACCAGACCCGGTTTTCATTCCATTGTTGGAATCCAGGCTCTTCAGTTGGATTTGATGAGGACTGTGTGACCATTTCTCATCATCAGCTATTCAATATTCTTACTAATGCTAGCAAATACACATGTGGACAACCATTCCAGTCCTATTTTTACTCTAATATTCATGCACAGGTGCCTGAGTTTGCTGCTGATGGCAAGACTGGCGATGGCAGGGGAAGGCAGGCAGTAGGAGGGCAGCAAGGGTCAAGAAATCAGTTTTCCAACAATAAAGGAGTGAATGGTGTGTCATATTTTAAATAGGGTTTCAGCAACTGCAAGATGAATACTTGAAAAATATCTCTCACACCTTTAACAAAGGGAAAACAGGTCAAATGCACCAGCTTTGCTTTCTGAAAGAGGCATTTTTTGGGTAAACAGATGAACAGGCAGATTAGAAATGTAAGTGCATTTGTACTTAGGACCCTGTCGTGGTTTGACACTGGCCCAAAGCCAGGCACCCACGAGAGTCACTTGCTCACCTTCCCCTGCCACAGATGGGCAAAGGAGAGAGAAAAATTAATGAAGGGTTCATGAGTTGAGATAAGGACTGGGAGAAACACTTCAAGGGCAGAACAGGCTCAACTTAAAGTTACAAAGTGAGTTTATTACTCACAGAATCAGAGGAGAATAATGAGAAGTAAAATAAGCCCTTAGAAACATCTTTTTCCCCCCAGCCCCTCCCTCCTTCCCACCAACAGTACAGGGAGACAGGGCATGGGGACTGGGGTCAGTTCATTACTGAGATTTTCTTTGGCTGCTACAGGAGACAAGTCCTTCCCCTGTGAGACCATGGGGTCCCTCCCATGGCAGACAGTTCTCCGTGAACTTCTCCAACGTGGTTCCAATCTCATGAGCAGCAGTCCTGCCAAACCTGCTGCAATGTGAATTCCTCCCACGAGCAAACAGTCCTCCCAAAACTACTGGGGCGTGGGTCACTCTTCCATGGGGTGCAGTCCTCCAAGGACAGGCTGCTCCAGCTTGAAAGCAGGGGCCCCCTCTCTCCACTAGGTTTCCCGCTGGAGCAGAGCCTCCTCCAGGCATCCACCGGCTCCAGCATGGGCACCTCCCCCACAGGCTGCAGCTGCTGCTTCACCATGGTCTTCACCACGGCCTGCAGAAGAATCTCGGCTCCAGCGCCTGGAGCACCTCCTGCCCCTCCTTCTCCACTGACCCTGGTGTCTCCATGTTGTTTCCCTCACATGTTCTCACCTCCTCCCCTTCTCTGGCTAGGAAAAAACTGTACTCTTTGATTTGATTTTCTTCTTAAATGTCTTGTCACAAAGATGTTACCATCATCTAAAATTGGCCCAGCCTTGGCCAGTGGCATGTCCATCTTCAGAGCCATCAGGGATTGGCTCTGCCAGACATGGTAAGCTTCTGGCAGCTTCACCTCTGTGGCCTCCTGCTACCAAAAACCAGGCAGTGCAAAACCATTACAGACCCTCAGTCTACAATTAAAAAAATATAAAGACTTACATTCCATTTAAACTCAGGTCAGAGGAAAAGAGATGAAGAAAAACAGTTAAACATGCAAATTTTGAGAACCCAAGGTGACACAATATCTAAGTATTATCTTTAAAAAAGGAAGATAAATATGCTCTATCTGGGGAAACTGTATCTTCATAGATTATTCTTGCTTCCCAAGACTTCTCTCTTGAAGGTGCCTTGAAGGCACGACTGCAGGACTTGCTGACCCGGAGCTTTTAAGAGGCATCTCTCCTGCAAGTAGCCTTCAATCCAGTCAGTGACATGGAGCAGAGACCCCC